>NC_045969.1:10380547-10680547 GCF_010909765.2 Amblyraja radiata
TATGGATGCAGAGACACATCAGGAACTGCTGCAACATGCAAGTGTTCCGTTTAGCTCTCTAATAATCTTCTGCAAGTGCAGATATTCATCAGTTATTTACGTGCTGTGCTGGAAGATCACCTCCTGCACTGAAGTAAGCAGCTGAGTTTTCTGAAATGTGATAAACGGAAGGTTAAATTATTTGTACGTGTGTTCGGATCTAATTGCGTCATTCTTTAATGCAGTGCCAATGTAGTCCAGTGTGTAGATCTTCACATCCTCGCCAGATGGCTGTGCATTCAAATCCCAATCCAGGGATTCAAGAAACAAACCTCATATGGTGCTAGATTATCAGAACTACTCTCCTTTTATAGTTTTTTTTTAGTTTAGTTTAGAATATAGAGATACAGCGTGGAAACAGGCCCTTCGGCCCACCGGGTCCGTGCCGACCAGCGATCCCTGCATATTAACACTACCCTACACCCACTAGGGACAATTTTTACATTTACCAAGCCAATTTATCTACATACTTGTACTAAAACCCACGCGGTCACGTACAGACTCCGTACAGACAGCACCCGTAGACGGGATCGAACCTGCAAGCTCTACCGCTGCACCACCGTGCCGCCCTTTTTAATGGGACGCTAAACTAAAACTCAACTAAACTAAACTCTACGCTGTTGGCTTCTCCTGATAGAAGTATATAAAATCATGAGAGGCACAAACAGGGTAGACTGTCAAAACTTTTTATTTTCCCTGGGTGTAAACGTCAAAGAAGAGGGGGGGGGATGGGATTTAAGGTGAGAGGGGCAAGATTTATAGGCGGTGTGCGGGGCAAGTTTTTGACATTAAGTGGTGGGTGCCTGGAATGTGCAGCTGGAGGTGGTGGTGGAGGCAGATGCAAAAGTGACATTTAACAGGCCTTTGGACAGGCTCCTGGATATGCAGGGGATAGAGGGATAAGCCTCACGTACAGGCAGAGATTAGTTTAACTTGGTATCATGTTTAGCGCGGGCACTGTGAGCCGAAGGGCCTGTTCTTGTGCTCTTGTTCCATGTACCATGTTCTATGTCAGAGGAACAGCCTGGTAGTTTTCCTCAATGCTCAATGTACAATGGCTGCATTACAGCACCAGAGACCTGGGTACGATCCTGACCTCGGGTGCTGCCTGTACGGAGTTTGCACGTTCTCCCCATGACTGCGTGGGTTTCCTCCAGGTGTTCCAGTTTCCTCCCACACTCCAAAGACGTGCGGGTTTGTAGGTTAATCGGCTTCTTTCATGTTCGTCTTCTAGGCCTGCACAAGTACTTGAGTACTTCAAGGTACAACTGAAGTCTTTATTACATTACTTCAAATTGTCCCTCGTGTGTAGGATAGAACTAGTGTATGGGGTGATTATTGATCGGCGAGGGCTGGTGGGCTGAAGAGCCTGTTTCCACTCTTTATCTCTAAACTAAACTAAAATAAACTATATGAGTATAGACACAAAAAGCTGGAGTAACTCAGTGGGTTAGGCAGCTGTCTGACCCACTGAGTTACTCCAGCTTTTTTTGTCTGCCTTCGGTTTAAACCAGCTTCTGCAGTTCCTTCCTCAACAAAATGAGTGGCTGGGGGTAAATTCATCACATGTTGATCTTGGCATTAAGGTAGCAAAGTTTTATACAAGAAGAACAGGTTCTGTGTTTAAAACAAAACACAAAGAGCTGGAGGAACTCAGCGGGCCAGGCAGCACCTGGGGAGGGAATGGACAGGTAATGCTTTGGCTCAGGACCCTTCTTCAGACAACAGAAGGAGCGGAGTCCAACATGGCGGACACCTCATTATAGGGGACACCCAAGTAACTGGCAAAACGTTGCGCCTCTGGTAAATGTTCCACGCATGAAACACGGATGCACGGAAGTCAAATTTCAATGCCTTTACCTTCCAGCTGTTCACACGGACTCTGAAATGAGCTTTAAGGTGTTACCTTTTACATTAATGGCACTGACACCTGAAAGTAGTTCATCCAGTTTGCCTCAATTTTAAATCCTTGATCCAATTTCCCTTTAGTTTCTAAATATTTAAATATGTTAACTGGAGTAAATGATGGAGTAACTGCCTGACAACACGTTGTATTTCAGGATCACATTCAGTGCAAGGTAAGAATATATCTCTTTGTTTTTTTCAAATGCTGTTATCAGTTATGTAAACACTACTGATGTTACTGGGCAGAGACGGATGGAGGATTGATAGGGGTGGTGGAAAATAAGAGTTGATATAAAAGCCACTGAAATTCAATAGGCCGTTGAAAGGAATCATGAGCTGGGTGGAAATTGTTGACTGTTCGGTTGTTAGAAGTGCCAGCAAAGAGTCACAGTAAACTTTTCTCCCGGTGGGTCTTCAATACCGCGGACCCTGATGGGGTTGAGCAGTGGCTCTGCTGTCCTGTCAAATTCAACACTCATGGCAGGCATTGTGGGAACGGGAAAATGTAACAAGAGCGGAGTGTGACACTGAAGCATTCAATGAGAGGATCAGTTTGCCTGAGGTAACGCTGGTCTCAAAATTGAACGGTGTCGTGGCTTCCTCTGAGGTCAAGTGAAGATCTCATAAGGTCACGAGTGATAGGCCATTCGGCCCATCAAGTCTACTCTGCCGTTCAATCATGGCTGATCTAACTCTCCCTCCTGAACCCATTCTCCTGCCTTTCCCCCATAACCCCATAATAATTTAAAAAAATATATATTTCTTTCTATTTTTATTTAATATAATTTTTTAATATATAATTTCTATATAATTTATTCGAAGATAGACACAAAATGCTGGAGCAACTCAACGGGACAGGCAGCATCTCTGGAGAGAAGGAATGGGTGACGTTTCAGGTCAAGACCTTTCTTCAGTCTGAAGTTAGACAAACCTGGAATGTTTTCTCTGGAATTTCAGAGGTCCCAGAGAGTGATAAGTGCCTGATACGCATTGTCATGGTGGAAGTAGCTACAACAGTTGCATTTAAGAGGCATCAAGACAGGCACATGAATATCACTATTTCCTTCAAAGTGTAAATATTTCTAATCCCCCAACCTACCATGTTGGGACCCTAGCACTTTTTTTTTGAACTGCACTCTCTCTATAGCTGCAGTACTGTATTCTGCACTCTGTTTCCTTTCACTGTTTGCACTACCTGATGTACTCGTGTGTGGTTTGATTGTAATTATGTATGGCATAGTATGGATAGGATGCAAAATAAAGCATTTTAGTTTATCAATCAATATCAATACGAAGGTCAATTAAAAATATCAATATCAACATCAATACTAATACCAATGCCAATACCAATATCAATGTCAATGCCAATACCTTTGCCAATACCAAACAAGGAACCAAATGCCTTTGTAAATCTCATTTTACAGTATTTTTTCCCCCTCTGGTTGTGTGAAAATCTCTCATAATTCCTGCTGATCTCCTGCTCCTTCTCTTTCCAACGGGAGTTCAGTGAGACCCTAAACCTCTCAGGTTTGCTCAATATTTAGGTAGTTGCCAGTCGGGACCAGTCCCTCTTTGCATTTCAATAGACAATAGACAATAGACAATAGGTGCAGGAGTTGGCCATTTGGCCCTTCGAGCCAGCACCGCCATTCAATGTGATCATGGCTGATCATTCCCATTCAGTACCCCATTCCTGCCTTCTCCCCATATCCCCTGACTCCGCTATTTTTAAGAGCCCTATCTAGCTCTCTCTTGAAAGCATCCAGAGAACCTGACTCCACCAGTCCTCAAGTGCCCAGTCCTCAAGTGCCTCTGTTGCTTCTCCAGTGCTGACATGCTTAACGTTTGACTAAGGATTTCCATGGCTTATTCCCAAATGCCTCATCATTCAATTAATGTTAAGAACTGGTTGCTGACGTCATGAGACAAAGTCGTATGCAAGCCTAAATCAGCATCAATGGGACCAAATGGAGATGGTCAAGAGCTTCAGGTTCCCAGGTGTAAATAGGGGCGGCATGATGGCGTAGTGTTAGAGCTATTGCTTTACAGCGCCAGAGACCTGGATTTGATCCCGACTAGGGAGTGTTTGTCTGTACGGAGTTTGTACGTTCTCCCTGTGACCCGTGTGGATTTTCCTCCGAGATCTCTAGTTCCCTCCCACACTCCAAAGACATACAGGTTTGTAGTTTAATTGGCTTTGTATAAATGTAAATTGTCCCCAGAGTGTGTAGAATACTGTAAATGTGTGGGGATCGCTGGTCGGTGCGGACTCACTGGGTCAAAGGGCCCGTTTCTGTGCTGTATCTCTAAACTAAACTAAACTAAACCATCAACAATTTGTTTTGGATCAACCATCTTGAAGCTACGGCCAAGAAAGCACACCAATGCTTTTACTTTCTCAGAAGGCTAAAGGGCCTGTCCCACTGTATGAGGTAATTCAAGAGTTCTCCCGAGTTTCACCTGATTCGAACTCGGAGAATTACGGTAATAGCCGCTCGTAGGTACTCGGGGCTCTCGTGGACATTTTTCAACATGTTGAAAAAACTTCACGAGCTTACCGCGTTTCCCGAGTACCTACCGTTAGCGTTACGAGCCGTTAAGAGACGTCCCGAGCTCTGACGTACCTGCTATACAATACAATACAATACAATTTTCAAACGAAATTTGGTTTCTGCAGTCATACACACAAGAAAAAGAACCAAGACACAACACAATTTACACAAACATCCATCACAGTGAATCTCCTCCTCATTGTGATGGAAGGCAAAGTCTTATCTCTCCCCTGCACTCCTCATTCTCCTCCCGATGTCAGAGTCAAAGCCCCCGGCGGGCGATGGTAAGTGTCCCACGGCCATTAAAGCCGCGCCAGGCGATGCAAGGCCGCGCTCCGGGAATTGATGTTGGAGCCCCCGGCGGGCGCTAGCAAGTCCCGCGGTCATTTAAAGCCGCGCCGGGCGATGTAAAGCCCCGCTCCAGGTAATTTTCAACCCCGCGACTCGGGCGGGTGAAGTCGCCGTTGCGGAAGCCCCGAAAAGCGGTCTCCCAGCAGGGACCCGCGGGCTTCCGATGTCACCATCCACCGGGCCGGCGGTTGGAGCCTCCGAATCTTCTGGGTCGGGTCGCAGCAGTGCGCCACCACCGCTCCTCCCGCTCCGAACTCGGCCAGCTCCACGATGGTGAGTAGTCCGCAGCTCCGCGACTGGAGCCCCAGGTCGTTCCGGTTGGAGGCCGCTCCACGGTGCTAGGCCCCAACGACAACGGAGACCCGACAGAGGAAAGATTTAAAAAAAGTTTCCCCCACCCCCCGCCCCCCACACACATACCCAGTTTAAAAAAAGCACTTTAAACTACATTCAAACATTCAAACGTGACAAAAAAAAACACACAAAAAAACGACAGACGGACTGCAGAGGCCGCTGCAACGTGAGTCGTGCCGCCCACCCAACATAGGTACATTCTATGTACTTACCACAAGTTTGATTTTTTTATAAACTCGGGACAGCTCTTGGGTAATCTCGTGTAGTGGGACAGGCCCTTTAGATAGCCTGGTATGCTTCTAATAACATACCAACTTCTACAGATGCATTGTACAAAGCATCCTATCGGGATATATCACAGCTTGATTTGGCAACAGCTCTGCCCAAGACTGCAAGGAATTACAGCGACTTACATTCTATCACACAGATCAGACTCCCCACCGTTAGAAACTTATCGAAACTTACAAAATTCTTAAGGGGTTGGACAGGTTAGATGCAGGAAGATTGTTCCTGATGTTGGGGAAATCCAGAACAAGGGGTCACAGTTTAAGGATAAGGGGGAAATCTTTTAGGACTGAGATGAGAAAAACATTTTTCACACAGAGTGGTGTATCTCTGGAATTCTCTGCCACAGAAGGTAGTTGAGGCCAGTTCATTGGCTATATTTAAGAGGGAGTTAGATGTGGCCCTTGTGGCTAAAGGTATCAGGAGGTATGGAGAGAAGGCAGGTGCAGGATACTGAGTTGGATGATCAGCCATGATCATATTGAACGGCGGTGCAGGCTCGAAGGGCCGAATGGCCTACTCCTGCACCTATTTTCTATGTTTCTATGTTTCTATGTTAACTCTATCTACGCTTCACGTTGCCTCAGGAAAGTAGCCAACACAATCAAATACCTTTTTCAGTCCAGTCTTTGCTTCTTCTCTTTGCTCTTGTTGGGCAGAAGAAATGAAGCTTGAAAGCCGACTGCACCAGACTCAGGAACAGCTTCTTCCCCTTTGTTATCAGGTGTCTGAATGGTCCTTCCATAAGGTAGGGTTCAGTCCCGATTCTCCAACCTATCTCATTGTGGACATTGGAGCTTTTTTCTGGTACTGTAACGATACAATGCTGAGAAACGATATTCTGCACTCTGCATATCTTTCTCTTCACTCTACCTTTTAATATTTGCGTTTGCCTTGATTGTATTCACGTATTGTACTACCTTATTTGATTGGATAGCACGCTTTTCAATTGGTTGAGTTTTTATTTGTACACATGACAATAATAAAGCTAAAGTGAGCTAGCTTTATTGTACGCATTAACACCCAATTAGACAGTAATTTCAGGTACATCATTGGGGTCAAGGAAAGAGCGTTCACGTCGCGGCCCCGTTTCCACCAATCTTTCCACCACCACGCACAAGAAACACAAGAAGCGCAATTCAGACACCATTGTATGCAAATGCCGAGGAGTGTGTTCAGCTCTGGCTGAACAACATCTAATCGTGTGTGTGGACTTAATAAGAAGTAAGAAGAATGTATCACAGTCGTAACACACGGTACACTAAGTTCTTAATGATTCTTAATGATTCTATTAAAGTAATATATTTCCTTCTTAAGTGTTTTTAGGATCCTTTTCTAGGATCAAGGATAACCTGTCTCTTCCCTAGCTCTACAGGATCTATTGTGTGAGTGCATAAACACATTACAGGCATAGAGTGAGTGAATTTTTAACCCTGAAACTGCAACAGAGCTCATCTCTCCACAACAGGCAACATGCAACTAGAGAATGAATGAATGAATGATATCTTTATTTCGAACGATTAAAAAAAAGAAGAAAAGAAAAGATGAAAATGAATAAATAAAAGGAAAATTATATATATACATACATATATACATAAATACATACACACATACATACACATACATGTACATATATACATACATACATATACACATATACACACATACACATATACATAACATATATGTACATACATAAATTAAAAAATCAAAAGCCAATTTCAACATAATACACATTAGACTCGTTCGAAAAGGGATAGGAAGAAGCCTATGCTTGTCAAGCCCTACCCCCATTCTTCACCATTAACAATTGCAAAATTCAATAAAATAAACTAAATAGACAATTCAAATAAAACTACTCCAATCAAGCTATTAAGAAAAAAAGAACAAAAAAAGAAAAGAACAAAAAGAACAAGCACCATTAACATCTGTGAGATTTACATTCTCCTTCCTCATTACTGTACTTTTCAAAGATATATCTTTTGTACATTTTTTAAAATTGCATTATATTCATACTTTGTTTAATCGTTTCGTCGAGACCATTCCACAAAACCACCCCACAAATGGAAATACACATACTTTTTAAATTGGTCCGAGCATAATGCTGTTTGAAGTTTAGTTTCCCTCTAAAGTTATAACCCCCCTCTCTGTCTTTGAACAGTTTTTGTATGTTTACAGGTAGCAGTTTATTTTTTGCTTTATAAATTATTTGTGCAGTCTTAAATTCTACCAGATCCTTAATCTTTAAGGTGTGTAATTTTAAATACAATATATTGGTGTGTTCATGTTATCCAACATTGTTTACTATACGAATAGCTCTTTTTTGTAGTGTGCTTAGTGATTGTAAGGTGGTTTTGTAGGTGTTGCCCCATACTTCCACACGGTAATTTAAATACGGTAACACAAGTGAGCTGTACAGAATATACAGTGCTCTCTCATTCAAAACATGCCTTGCTTTCCCCATCACTCCAATACGCCGTGCTACTTTTGCTCTCACATGTTTTATATGGGGTTTCCAGCAGATTTTGTGATCAAGAATCACACCCAGAAATTTATTTTCATACACTCTTTCTATTTCACCCTCCCAGACAGCCTTAATACCTTCTACACCAGGTTTGACAGACTGAACACAGACACCCCCTCAAAAGCCCCATGCAACCCCACGGACACTGTTTTTCAGGTGACACCCATACAGGTCCTGAAAGCTCTGAGGCAGGTGAACCCCCACAAGGCTGTGGGACCAGATGGCGTCCCTCCTAAAGTTCTGAAGGCCTGTGCAGAACAACTCACGGGAGTGTATGTAGACATCTTCAATCTGTCTTTAAACCAAGCAGTGGTCCCCCGTATTTTTAAATATTCCACCATTGTACCAGTTCCAAAAAAAACAAACCCATCCACACTGAATGACTTCAGGCCAGTGGCACTCACGCCAGTTGCCATGAAGTGTCTAGAAAAACTGGTTCTCACACATATCAATCACATGGTCCCGGGCACGATTGACCCCCTCCAGTTCGCCTACCGCCCCAACCGCTCAGTGGACGACGCAGTGGCCATTGCTCTACACCACATCCTGCAACACCTGGACAGCAGAGGAACATACGTCAGAACGCTGTTCCTGGATTACAGCTCGGCCTTTAACACCATTCGCCCGGGCAGGCTGACTGAGAAGCTGACAGACCTCGGCGTCCCAACTCCCACCTGCAACTGGATCTTAGATTTCCTGACTGAAAGACCACAGGTGGTGAGGATGGGAAGGAGGGTGTCTGCAGAGCTCACCGTCAGCACAGGATCACCACAAGGCTGCTGTCTCAGTCCCAAACTTTTCACCCTGTACACATACGACTGTGTCTCCACCCAGGAAAACACCATCATTATTAAGTATGCGGATGATACCACCATCCTGGGCCTCATCAAGGGGGGGGACGAGTCAGGCTACAGGAGTCTGGTGAACGACATTGTTGCCTATGGTGAGGTGAACGACCTAAGCCTCAACACAGACAAGACATGAGAAATAATAATGGACTTCAGAAAAAATCCACCCCCCCTGCAGCCCCTCATCATCAAGGGGACTGTGGTGGAGAGGGCTGACAGTTACAGATACCTGGGACTACAAGTAACATCAGATCTGAACTGGACTTTGAACACTGCAGCCACAGTGAAAAAAGCCCAGCAGAGACTGTACTTCATCAGGCTGCTCAGAAAAGCTGGTCTGCACTGTCGCCCTCTCACCCAGGTCTACAAAGGACTGGTAGAGAGCATCCTCACCACAGGCATCACGGTGTGGTATGGAAACACCACACAGACAGAGAGGAAGGCTCTGCAAAGAGTCATAAAGACTGCAGAGAGGATCATCAGAACTGAACTCCCCTCCATGGACACAATCTACACACAGCGCTGTCAAAAAAGAGCAGAGAGAATCATTAGAGACACACTACATCCAGCTCACTCCCTGCTCAAACACAAAAACTGCACATACAACCTCAGGCACAGACGAGCGGACAGTATCGCCACAAATAGAACACGCTTTTTTAAGAGCTTCTTCCCTGCAACAGTGAGACTCTTGGCCAAAACAAAACAAAATGAACTGGTCCTGATATAGGGTTTGTGCAAGTTACAATGCTCTATGTGTCTTCTGTGTGTCTTTTTAAAAAAAAAAAAAAATTTTTTAATTTTTAACTTAACTTGACTCTCTGAATAGCCGCACAAGAGTTCCTATGTGTGTAAGCACAAATGGCAAATAAAGTTTTTGACCTTTTTTGACCTTTTGATTTCAACATTATTTATCATTACTTTTACTTGTGTATTTATTTTGCGTTTTCCAAACAGCATAAGTTTGGTTTTGTTTAAATTTAATGATAATTTATTCAAATCAAACCATGTTTTTAGTTTACTCATTTCTGCTGTGACCACCTCCAAAAGCTGCTGCAAATTGTCCCCATCACAGAAAATATTAGTGTCATCTGCAAATAACACAAATTTCAAGAGGTTTGACACCCTACATAAATAAATAATTTGGGGCCCAAAACCCAAAAACTCCACAAGTTATTTCTAAGCATGTTGATTTGCAGTCCCCTATTTGCACAAACTGATGTCTTTTACTTATGTAGCTTCTCATCCACTCTAGTATAACCCCTCTGATTCCATACTTTTCCAGTTTTTTGATTAGTAAATGATCAATTGTATCGAATGCTTTTTTCAAATCTATAAATACACCCACTGCATATTTCTTTATAGAACTGGTAATGTCTTCAATTAACTCCATTAATGCCATGGATGTCGATCTGTTTGACCTGAATCCATATTGGCTATCAACTAGCAATTCGTGCTTCTCGATAAAGTTATCTAATCTACTTACATACAGTTTTTCTAATATTTTTGAGAACTGAGAGAGTAACGACACCGGCCTGTAATTTGTAAATTGATTTCTGTCTCCAGCTTTGTATAGTGGGATGACTTTGGCAGTTTTCATTTTACATGGAAATACACCAGTTTTGAAAGATAAATTGCAAATATAAGTTAAGGGTTTTACAATTTCACCAATGACTACCTTGATTAAAGCCATATCAATGTCATTCCAGTCTGTAGACCTTTTATTCTTACAATTACTAACAATGTCAATAATCTCCTTTTCATCAGCTGCTTTCAAAAACATTGAGTTTGGGTTGCTGTCTAACAAATCCACAACCTTCCCCTCTCCTTCTTCTGACTGTGGATTATCGATTTCTTCTGCCAGTTTTGGTCCCACACTTACAAAAAATGTGTTAAACCCATTAACCACATCATTCATATCGCTTACAGTTGTATCATTGTCTTTAAAATACTGAGGGTAGTTTATATTCATTGATCCATTCCTGATAATATTATTTAACACATTCCATATGCCCTTGATATTATTTTTATTATCGTTTAATATTTTATTATAATAATCTTTCTTACATATCCTCATAATACTAGTCAATTTGCTTTTGTATCTTTTGTATTTACTTTCTGCTTCTATAGTTCTGAATTTTATGAATTCTTTATACAAGATATTCTTTTTTTTGCATGCATTTTGTAGTCCTTTTGTCATCCATGGCCTATCTATATATTTTTGCTTCTTGTTGTGTTGTTTCATAGGACAGTGTTCATCATATAATGATTTAAATATTATCAGGAATGTTTCATACGCTTTGTTGGTATCAGTCTCTTTAAACACTTGTTTCCAATTTTGGGTCAGTAATACATTTCTAAATTTATTTATAGATTCTTCTGTTCTTACTCTCCTGTATCTAATCTTATTAACATCCTTACACTTAACATAATCACAAACAAACATTACAAAAACCGGTCACTGATGTCATTTAGTAGTAACCCACTCTTTATGCTGTTGTCCATACTGTTTGTAAATATGTTGTCTATTAGAGTTGCACAGTGAGATGTTATTCTACTTGGTTTGGTGATAAGTGGAAAAAAACTCATACTGAACAATACATCGATAAATTCATCAGTCTGTTTGTGCTTGTTGGGATTTAAGAGATCTAAATTAAAATCCCCACAAATGAACACAACTGTGATCTTTCTTGGCAAACAATCTTTCCATATTATTCTTGAATATCTCAATATTGGAACCAGGTGCTCTGTATACACAACTTACAATTACATTTTTCTTTTTTTCCAGGTAGATTTCTACAGTAATAATCTCCATCACATCATCAATATTAGTTGTCATATTTTCCACTATTTTATAATTTAATCTTTTATCTACATACAGAATGATCCCAACAACTAGAGAGCGACCATGAGCTACTATCTACTTCATTGGAGACCCTCGAACTTTACTAGACTTTATCTTGCATTAAACGTTTTTCCCTTTATCGTGTATCTGTACACTGTGGATGGCTCGATTGTTAGCACGCAACAAAAAGCTTTTCACTGTACCTCAGTACATGTGACAATAAACTAAACTAAACTTAAATATGTAGCACTTCACTTTTAACTGTTCATTCTTTAAACTTTAAACTGTAGCCGTTACTTTCTTCTGTTTAATGGAACTGAACCATTTACTAATATTTTCATAAATAGCTGATCTTGCATGGTGCACATATACTAACAAGTTATGAATGCTTGTAATCCAAACTATGTAGTAAAAAACATACTACTGCAGGAACTCAGTGGGTCGAGTGGTATCTGTGAAGGTAAACGGATAGACACCGTTTTGAGTAGAGAACCTGCACAAAGACTATGTGTAGTACCTTGTACCTTCCGAAGAGTCTACCAGAGACAATATTATACTGGACAATGTTTACATTTATCAAGCCAATTAATCAATTAATGAAGCCAATTAACCTACAAACCTGTACGTATTTGGAATGTGGGAGGAAATCAAAGATCTATGGAGAAAACCCACGCCAGCCACGGGGAGCACGTACAAACTCTGTGCAGACAGCGCCCGTGGTCGGGATCGAACCCGGGTCTCCAGTGCTGCATTTTGCTGTAAGGCAGCAACTCTACCACTGCGCCAGTGTGACTTCACTTCCATCTGCTAATTCCCTAATAGAAGCTGATCAGTTTAGTTTAGTTTTGTTCAGCTTACTGTCACATGTACCAAGGCACAATGAAAAGCTTTTTTGGTGAATGCTGTCCAGTCAACGAGCAGACTATACATGATCACAATCATGCAGTCCACAGTGTACAGATGCAGGATAAAGGGAATAACAGTCCAACAGTGCAAGATCAACTCCAGTAAAGTCCGATTAAAGATAGTCTGAGGGTCTCCAATAAGAGAGATGGCGAGTCAGGACTGCTCTCTAGTTGGTGATAAGATGGTTCAGTTGCCTGATAACAGTAGCTGGGAAGAAACTTCCCTGAATCTGGATATGGGCGTTTTCACACTTCTTACCTGATGGGAGAGGGGAAAAGAAGGAAAGATGTTCTAGTTGAAACCAGGATAACTATTAACCGGGTTCCTGCATGTAGATGACTTTGAGATCCTTCAGACTGTCCACTCCAAGGACATCAACAACACCAACATCCTACATTTATCTAGCACCTTTGATGAATCAGAAGCAAGCCTCGAGCGTTCATACATGCATCAATTGTGAATACATACAAAGTGCTGGAGTAACTCAGCGGGACAGGCAGCATCTCTGGAGAGAAGGAATGGGTGACGTTTCGGGTCGAGACCCTTCTTCAGACTCCTCCTCCTCTCTCTGACGAGAGTTCTGCAAGATCATCGCTCGCTGCTCCCCCTCCGTGATCCCCTCCTGCTCTCCGACTCTACCACCACGTTTTACCCCAGACTCGCTACCACAGCATGAATCTCCTCCTCTGCATCAATTGTGAACTCCTTAGGGGTGCAGTCTGACTGCGTACTGAAGCCATGATTTCTCCCCTCTCGAGAACAATTGCTGATCTCTATAACGCTTCATGTTAATTCCGGTCACGCCTCGGAAACTTTATAGTGAAGAATTTGAGGGAACAAACTGTGTTTGTCCACCAGCTGTAGTATATTAAAATAATCACTCTCTGCACTTTGCCTCGTTTTGTTTCAATATATTTCCCATTTCAAATATTCTTAAGTATTCTTTAAAAAAAGTCTTATTTTAATGTTACGATGATATAATTTAAATATAATTATAGTTTTGATTATAGCTCAGCTTTAACTAAAATTTATCGAGGAAAATGCATGAATTATTAAAATTAAAATATTTAACCATAATTGCTTTTAATCACGACTATTTAACAAATGCTTGGGAGCAGCAAGGGGTAAATCAGCCACTCCGTCCCTCAGATAGACACAAAGCGCTGGAGTAACTCAGCGGGTCAGGCAGCATCTGTGGAGAAAAAAGATGGGTGACTTTTCAGTTCAAGACCCTTCTTCAGACTCGGGGTGGGGGTCCCAACCGGAAACATCACCCATCCTTTTTCTCCAGAGATGCTGCCTGACCAGCTGAGTTTCTCCAGCATTTTTGTTTACCAGCTGAGTTACTCTGGCGCTTTGTGTCTATCTTCGGAGTAAACAAGCATCTATCTGAAGGTCCTTTCTACACTCCCTCCTTCATGAGGAAACAAAGACTGTGTAAGAAAGAAGTGCAGATGGAGATAAAATCGAAGGTAGACACAAAATGCTGGAGTAACTCAGAGGGTGAGGCAGCATCTCTGGAGAGAAGGAATGAATGGGCCAAAATGCTGGTGTAACTCAGCGGGTGAGGCAGCAACTATAGAGAGAAGGAATGGGCTTATCTCCAGAGATGCTGCCTCACCCGCTGAGTTACACCAGCATTTTGTGTCTACCAAAGAACTGAAGACGCTGGTTTATACCAAAGATAGATGCAAAGTACTGGAATAACTCAGCCGGGTCAGGCAGCATCTCTGGAGAAAAAGGAAGGATGACATTTTGGGTCGGGAACCTTCATCCATCCCTTATGTTTAGGATCCTCAGCAAAAAGGGGGGTACCTGAGCAACAGTTGTTTACATGCGAGGTTTCACAGAAACATAGAAACATAAAAAATAGGTGCAGGAGTAGGCCATTCGGCCCTTCGAGCCAGCACCGCCATTCAATATGATCATGGCTGATCATCCAAAATCAGTACCCCGTACTTACTTTTTCCCCATATCCCTTGATTCCGTTAGCCCTAAGAGCTAAATCTCACTCTCACCTGATGGAGAAGGCGCACAGGGTCTGGAAACGAGTCAGTAGTTTATGGAACCGAGGAGTCAGTAGTTAAAGGACGTTCCTTTAGGAACGAGATTAGGAGGAATTTATTTAGTCAGAGGGTGGTGAATCTGTGGAATTCATTGCCACAGAAGGCTGTGGAGGCCTTGATATTTTTAAGGCAGTGATAGATAGATTCTTGAGTAGTACGGGCAACAGGGGTTATGGGGAGAAAACAGGAGAATGGGGTTAGGAGGGGGAATAGATCAACCATGATTGAATGGCAGAGTAGACTTGTTGGGCCGAATGGCCTAATTCTGCTCCACTCACTTCTGAACTTATGAACACCTAGCAAACATTGTAAGTCAATGGGACCCCTGTTCCCAGGCTGTTATGCAGCTAACCCTGAGGTTTGCTCCACTAGGACTAGTCTTGCTGAGCTGGCCTATTGCTCTGAGCCCTGGCCCTCTGGTTCCTGCCTATTTGATTGCAGAGGGTCAATCTGACTGACCCACTCCCACCATTGAGTCAGGTGGTGAGATCTCAGTTAGTGCAAAGGCCCCACTCCCAGAATACAAATCCTGCCACCCCTTCCCAATTTCCTGACAAACCTTGATGGAGTGCAAACCAGGCAGCAGAGTTTTTGTTTTGGCATTCATGGATGCAGCATGGAAAGAGGCCATTCAGCCCATCGAGTCTACATTGATATTCGATCACCCATTCACACAAATTCTGTGTTATCCTATTTTCTCATTCACTCCCTACACACTTGGGGTAATTTTACAGAGACAATAGACAATAGACAATAGGTGCAGGAGTAGGCCATTCGGCCCTTCGAGCCAGCACCTCCATTCGCTGTGATCATGGCTGATCATCCACAATCAGTACCCCGTTCCTGCCATCTCCCCATATCTCCTTTCTCCGCTATCTTTAAGAGCTCCATCTAATGCTCTCTTGAAAGCATCCAGATAATTGGCCTCCACTGTGTTCTGAGGCAGAGAATTCCACAACTCTCTGGGTGAAAAGGTTTTCCCTCGTCTCCGTTCTAAATGGCTTACACCTTATTCTTAAACTGTGGCCCCTGGTTCTGGACTCCCCCAACATCGGGAACATATTTCCTGCCTCTAGCTTGTCCAAACCCATAATAATCTTATATGTTTCAATAGGATTTCCTCTCATCCTTCTAAATTCCAGAGTGTACAAGCCCAGCCGTTCCATTCTACCAGCATATGACAGTCCCGCCATCCCGGGAATTAACCTTGTGAACCTACGCTGCACTCCCTCAATAGCAAGAATGTCCTTCCTCGAATTTGGAGACCAAAACTGCACACAACACTCCAGGTGTGGTCTCACTAGGGCTCTGTACAACTGCAGAAGGACCTCTTTGCTCCTATGCTGAATTCCTCTTGTTATGAAGGCCAACATGCCATTCGCTCTCTTCACTGCCTGCTGTACCTGCAAGCTTCCTTTCAGTGACTGAGTTCAGGGTCGATTAACCTTCAAACCCACACGTCTTCCGGATGTGGGAGGAAACCAGAGCACCCGGAGGGAACCCACTTGGCCAAAGGGAGAATGGCAAGAGCGTCTATTGTCATATGTCCTGAAACGGAGAATGAAATTCTTACTTGCAGCAGCAGAACAGGTTGTAACACCTTTATCCTATATCTGTACACTGTGGACGACTTGCTTGTAATAATGACATATAGTTGACTGGATAGCACACAACAAAAAAGTTTCTCATGTGCAATCTCCACACAGACAGTAGCTGAGTCTGGGATTGAACCCGGGTCTCTGGTTTCTGAAAGGCAGTGGCTCTACCTGCTGTGCCACAGTGCTATCAGCTCAACTGGAACTACAGCTAGGGTTAGATTAAGGTCTCTTATTGCAGCTCTTCGAGCACCAGCTAGTTCATGTTGTGAGCCTGAAAACTTGTTATGCTGCACTGCTGATCAGAAGTGTTCAAAATCTAAACCAGATATGGCCTCAAATAATATAACCAGTGATGAAACTCACAGATTTGTCTTCGGACAAAGCTATAAATCAATCAAACAGATTTAAGAAATTCTCTGTCAGGCCTTTACCAGCAAGTTATCACTTACAAGACAAGAGTTCCCCACAAGGCTTTAAAAAATAAAAAAAGTTAATTTCAACACAATTTTACAATTTATGAGGATGCTGCCAGTTCTTGAGGGCCTGAGCTATAGGGAGAGGTTGAGCAGGCGAGGACTATATTCCTTGGTGCACCCTGATGTTATAGAGGTGTACAAAATCATGAGAGGAATAGATCGAGTCGATGCACAGAGTCTCTTGCCCAGAGTAAGGGAATCCAGAACCAGAGGAGTTGAAAGGTTTAATAGGAACCTGAGAGGTAACTTTTTCGCACAAAGGGTGGTGGGTCTATGGAACGAGTTGCTGGAGAAAGTAGTTGAGGCAGGTACTATCACGACGTTTAAGAAACATTTAGATAGGTACATGTGTAGGAAGGAACTGCGGATGATGGTTTACACCGAAGATAGACATGAGATGGTGGAGTAACTCAGAGGGTCAGGTAACATCTCTGGAGAAAAGGAATAGGTGACGTTTCGGATCGAGACCCTTCTTCAGACTGATAGTCAGGGGAGAGGGAAACTAGACGTACATATATAGGACAAGTTTAGATGGATATGGGCCAAACGCAGGCAGATGGGACTAGTGTAGATGTAGGGACATGTTGGCATGTGTGGGCAAGTTGGGCATCTTTCCACATTGTATGAATCTATGAATCTATGGCATAAAATCACTAAAAAATAATGAAAGACATTGAATTAAGGTAAATTATTTAAAGAAAAAACTTTCCTTTCCCTTTACCTCCTAATCGCTGTGGACATCTGGCATGAGATAGATCAACGAGGTAACTTGTCTGAGCAACAGTGAGGGAACCTAGCTCTATCAATAGACTCCCTATGGAGCTGGGTGCTGCTATCCAGTAATGGGAGTGACTCCACCCATCATTGCTCAGTAACTTTTGGACTTGGTCTTTTTGGGCAATGCATGGATAAAATCAGCTAATTACCAAGGTTTCAACAGCTTAGTTTAGTTTAGTTTAGAGATCCAGCGCGGAAACAGGCCCTTCGGCCCACCGAGTCCACACCTACCAGCGATCCCCGCACATTAACACTATTCTAAACACTAGGGACAATTTACACATTACCAAGCCAATTAACATACATGCCTGTATGTCTTTGGAGTGTGGGAGGAAACCGCAAATCTCGGAGAAAACCCATGCAGTCACGGGGAGAACGTACAAACTCCGTACAGACTGCACCCATAGTCGGGATTGAACCTGGGTCTCCGGCGCTGCAAGCGCTGTAAAGCAGCATCTCTACCGCTGTGCCACCATGGCCGCCCAATATTTGGCTGAGAGCCGATGTTTCTGATCGGAACTGCTGACACCAACCCAGCAAGTCTCGCCCTGTTATTTTATATGCGGTAGAGGGATCATTGATTAATTTGCTCTTTGCTGTGAAGAGAATGTTCTGTACCAGATATTTTCATGTTCTTGGAGTCGTTGTAAAGTTTGAAATTAAGTTTCAGTGTTCAATGGTTCAATGGCTCTCAATTGTTGCATGTACTGAGGTACAGTGAAATCCCTCTTTTGCATATAGTTCAGTGAAGATTAAGTACAACGTTTATAGAAATAGTCCACGGAGACAATATACAAGAGTCATCAGCTTCCAGTCTTTCTGGTGAAATTCTAAATTCTACCAAAGACCCAGAAATTTGCAATTGAAGGAATCACTACAAACTCAAGTATGTCTTTTTTCTGTTCCAATTTAATGTTAGCGGCGAGTGTTCAAATTAGATTTAATAATGAGTAACGATCCAGGCCTCATTGATCATTAGTGTGGTGAAGTTCAATGTTGTGTTTGAAAGGGACAGGAAAAAAAGTTGTTCCATTTGGAAAGGTTTGGAGTTTAAAGATCCAGTGCGGCAACAGGCCCTTCGGCTCACCGAGTCTGAGCCGACCGGCGATCCCTGTTACACTAGCACACACGACACACAAAGGACAATTTACAATTTTTACCAAAGCCAATTAACCTACAAGCCTGTAAGTCTTTGGAGTGTGGGGTGAAACCGGAGCACCCGGGGAAAACCCACACGGTCATGGGGAGAACTTACAAACTCTGCACAGACATGGTCAGGATCGAACCTGGGTCTCTGGCACTGTAAGGCAGCAACTCTACCTCTGCGCCATCGTGCCACATTAACTTCTGTGGTGAGCAGAGTGGTAATTTGACTGGTGCTCAGGAGCACATCAACACCGACCATAACAGAGAGAGGTAGGAGTGAGTCATTTGGGCCCTTGGACCTATTGCACCGTTCAACAAGACCATGTCACTTTGCTGTACAAACCTCTTACACCTTAATTCCTTTAAACTGTTTCATTTTTCTGTTGAATAAACAACTAAGTCCCCATAATGATATTTCGTAGAAAATTCCAAAGATTCCAATGCAGGTACTATCGCAATGTTTAAGAAACATTTAGGTAGGTACATGGGTAGGACAGGTTTAGAGGGATATGGGCCAAACGTAGGCAGGTGGGACTATTGTAGATGGGACATGTTGGTCTGTGTGGGCAAGTTGGTCTGAAGGGCCTGTTTCCACCCTGTCTGACTGGACATTTGCAGTAGGTCCTTTTTTCTCTTGTATTGAATCCCTTACAATAAAAACAAACACACGTTGCCATTCCCTTTGCTTGCTGGAAATCATAAGATCATAAGTAATAGGAGCAGAATTAGGCCATTCGGCCCATCAGACCTACATCACCATCATCATGATCTATCTCTCCCTCCTAGCCCCATTCTCCTGCCTTTTCCCTATAACCCTTGGCATCAGTACTAATCAAGAATCTATTAATCTCTGAGTTAAAATGTTTGTTAACTGAGTTGCATGTATACAAGGGCATCCAGGTCCCTTTGAATATCAAGATATATCAAACTCCCACCATTCAAAACAAAAATCCACTTTTCAATTTTTTGCTAACCATAGCGAATAACCTGACATGTTTCCATATTATATTCTATCTGGCATGTTGTCACCAATTCATTTCATCTTTCAATACCCTTTTGAAACGTCTTGGCATTTTCTTCATAACTCACAGTGTCATACAGCTTTCTATCATCAGAGAATCTGGAGATTATATATTGGGTCCCCTCATCCAAATCATTGATCTAGATGATGAATAGTATGGATCCCCGCTACAATTCCTGTGGCACTTCACTAATCATTGCCTCCCAATGCTAAAGCTATCATTGATTCACACATTCTAGTTTATGTAAACCAAACCTCGCCCTGTGCCAATGTATGACTTCCATAAACACACACATTCTGATTTTGTTTAATAATCTCTACAAGGCAATTTAGCTTAGTTTAGCTTTGGCTTAGTTTAGAGATGGAGCATGGAAATGGGCCCTTCGGCGCACAGAGTCCACGCTGACAACGGTCACCCGTACACTAGTTCTATGTTATCCCAGTTTCGCATCCTACACACTCGGCCGGGGTGATTTGCAGAGGTCAATTTACCTACAAACCTGCACATTTCTGGGCATGCAGGGGGAAACCGGAGCACCCGTAGAAAAACAATAGGATCACAGGGAGAATGTACAAACTCCGTGCAGACAGCACCCTTGGTCTGGATCGAACCTGGGTCTCTGGTGTTGTTAGGCAGACTCTCTACCCTTGCACCACTGTGCCACCTTCTTGAAGGTTTTGTGAAAGACAAAATACGAAAGACAAAATACATCACATCCACTAATCCCTTCTGCTGGATGCAACTTGTTTCCTCTGAGAGGTTTGCCAAACGTGAATTCCCTTTCACAAATCTATGTTGATTCGGCCCATAAGTGTACTCAATAATACTTTCTTGTACTTGCCCGAGTATGTATGCAAGTCCAATAGTCCTGTGGTCCCACATTTTCTCTTTCCCTTCTTAAAATTGTGAAGAATCTTATGCTGCTCTTCAGTCATGAGAAGATTAGTGCAGCGGTGGCATAATGGTCTGTTTCCTTTTGTTCTATATCTCTCAACATCACCGTCTATAGGTATATCTCTCTTTTCCTTTTCCCCTGACTCTCAGTCTGAAGAAGGGTCTCAACCCAAAACGTCATCTATTCCTGTTCTCCAGAGATGCTGCTTGACCCGCTGAGTTACTCCAACTTTCTGTGTCTATCTGCAGTTCCTACCTATGCAATGATTGTAAAATTCATTTGTTCCAATTTGTCCAGGTACGGCAATGATTCAGTCAGTGGTAATGCTCAATATTTGTACCTGAGTTTCCACGTTCCAATTACCTGATTTCCCATTAACTGTCATTTTGCTGGTCCTCAAGGCATCGTAAGTACCATCTGCACAATCATTTGCAAAGGCAAGATTTGTAAATCACCATTAAACCGAGACAGTCAGCAAAAATAACAGGAGAGGCTGGAAGTACGACAGAATATAAACCATGTCGAAACCCTTTGCTTGCAAGTTTAATGAGTTAAAGTCTTTTATTTTGCATAGCGTACTTTTTACAGAGTTCATGTGGTTTTTACTTCAATCAATTGACATTTCACCTACTACAAAGCTTATTGACACCAACGCACTAATTTCTGTTAATTTATTTATTGAATGTGGATGGTGCTCAGAGTTGCCAATCTCTATCAACTCCTGAACTGAATAATTTGTTAGACTATTTGAGTGGGCAGTTAAGAGTCGACTACGTTCGTGAGTAGGGCAGCACAATAGTGCAGCGGTAGAGTTAAGGGCCTGTCCCACGAGCATGCGACTCCATGCGGCAAGCGCGACCTAACGTGGTCGCTTGAGCCGTACGGCCTCGCGGGGCCGGTCCCACTTCGATCGCCGGAGCCGTATGGAGTTGTGCGGAGCTGGTCCCGACATCGCGCGGGGCTCCGAAAAACTGACCGTGTTCAAAAATTCTGCATGGCAACGGCCTGCCGGCCCCCAGCCGCCTCGGCGCCGTACGCACCGCCTCAACGGGCATACGCAGCGTCTCGACGCCGGATGCAGCGTCTTGACGCCGTACGTCACGCACGAACTTCCTGCGGACTTCGCTCGATCTTCATGTCACTCACTCGACCTCCGCGCGACCCCGCTTCTGGTTTGGTCGCGCTCGCCGCATGCAGGTCGCATGCTCGTGGGACAGGCCCTTTACTGCCTTACATCATCAGAGACCCGGGTTCAATCCTGACTACGGGTACTGTCTATATGGAGTTTTTTGGTTCTCCTTGTGACCATGTGGGTTTTCTCCGGGTGCTCCGGTTTGCTCCCACTCTCCAAAGACATAGGTTTGTAGGTTAATTGGCTTCAGCAAAATTGTGAAATTGTCCCTAGTGCATAGGATGGTGCTAGTATATGGGGTGATCGCTGGTCAGCGGCAACTCGTAGGGCCAAAGGGCCTGTTCCCACACTGTATCTCTGAAACATAAAGTCTAAAGACACTCGTGAAAGACTAGACTTGGTTGGGATGGGAGAATTCTTCCCTAACGGATATGAGAAAATCAGACGGATTTTAAGGCCCGGCAATTTTCAAGCACAGAGCCACTAATTCCAACTTTGTTTAATTGAATTTAAATTCCCCAGATGACGCTGATCGTTTTTAATAATCCAGGCTTCTGGTTACTAATCCCATAACATAACCAGTGTGGTACTGTATTGTTATATCACAGCACACAGATCAGGGCAGCGTTGCTAGTACATTATCGAAACACCACGTCCTACACCAGTGAAGCACTTGCTTTCAATCTGATCTCCATCGCCAGGCCGTGGTGGGACATGCAAGACCTAAAGATCGATGCATTGATAGTTTATTGTCACGTGTACTTGGGGCAGTGAAATTCTTTGTTTTTGCTTACAATACACAAGTATGCAAACAGCGGCATTGTTCGGCACGGTGACGCAGCAGTGGAGTTGCAGCGTCGGAGACCTGGGTTCGATCCCGACTACGGGTGCTGTCTGTAAGGAGTTAGTATGTTCTCCGCGTGTATTTTCTCCGAGATCTTCGATTTCATCCCACACTCCAGAGACACACAGGTTTGTAGGTTGATTGACTTGGTGTATGCGTAAATTGTCCCAAGTAGTAGGATAGTGTTAATGTGCTGGGAGCGCTGGTCGTTGTGGACTCGTTGTGCCGAAGGGTCTGTTTCCGCGCTGTATCTCTGAACTAAACTAAGTGTAGGCTGCCGACAAAGTTAAAAGGGTAGCTTAGACTGAGACTGACTCCCCTCCCCCTCCCACCCCCCAACTCCCCAATATTTCCATGTCCCCACTCGTCACTTTAATTTCATGTTTCATGTATTTTGTGTTTTTAATGACTGTTGGCAGATCAATTTCCCTCCTGGTATAAATACAGTTCTATCGTATCGTGTCATATCGTAATATAGCCCGATGGTCCCTCTTCCTCCCCTCACCCCTCCACCCCCCAGTCCCTACTGGCCCCTCCCACACCAGCTCCCCCTTTGTTCTCAACGGCCCCCCAACACCAGGGCACCCCTCTTTGTTCTCAGTGGCCACCTCACCCCGAACCCCTGGTTGGTCTCGGCGGTGCGTCCTCTACTGACCACACGTTTGCACAACAGAACAAACTTATATATGTCTACAACCATCCTAGTTTTACCTAAGCTGCTCGGGCTTAATATGGTGCCCTGGAACCACTCCCTGTGACCCTTAGAATGCTCATACATTCCTAGGCCTACTCTAGATTAGTTTAGAGATATAGTATAGAAACAGCCCCTTTGGCTGAAGAAGGGTTTCGACCCGAAACGTTACCCATTCCTTCTCTCCAGAGATGCTGCCTGTCCTGCTGAGTTACTCCAGCTTTTTGTGTCTATCTTCGGTGCAAGCCATCGACTGCAGTTCCTTCCTGCACGCTGATTATTGTAGAAGCGTTTCGACCCGAAACGTTGCCTATTTTCTTCTCCCCATAGATGCTGCCTCACCCGCTGAGTTTCTCCAGCATTTTTGTCTACCTCTGACTATTGATCACCTGTTCACGCCAGTTCCATGTTATCCCACTTTCTCATCCATTCCATAAACACGAGGGACAATTTTACAGAGGCTAATTAACCTACAAACGTGTAAGTCTTTGGTATGCGGAGGAAACCGGAGTACCCGGAGAAAACCCACGCAGGTCAGGGGGGAGAACGTACACACTCCATACAGACCCATAGTCAGGATCGAACCCAGGTCCCTGGCGCTGTAAGGCAACAACTCAACCGCTGTGCCTCCATGCCGCCCTTCCATCAAGTTTTTTAATGGATTTTAATTATTTTTAAATGTTCCTGACAGAGAGGTTTAAAGACTATTCAGAACAAGGCGTCACAGTTTAAGGATAAGGGGGAAATCTTTTAGGATTGAGATGAGAAAAACATTTTTTACACAGAGAGCGGTGAATCTCTGGAATTCTCTACCACAGAATGTAGTTGAGGCCAGTTCATTGACTATATTTAAGAGGTAGTTAGATGTGGCCCTTGTGGCTAAAGGGATCAGGGGGTATGGAGAGAAGGCAGGTACAGGATACTGAGTTGGATGATCAGCCATGATCATATTGAATGGCGGTGCAGGCTCGAAGGGCTGAATGGCCTGCTCCTGCACCTATTTTCTATGTTTCTATGTTTCTATTAAAGCCAAAGCAAATAATTCAAACTAAAAAAAATGTAATTAAGGAATGCTAATTTAAAACTCATTAAACCCAATGTTCAATTCCATTCGCAAATCCTCATTTAATGAAGGAATCACACCTGCATACAGTAGACTAGGACAACATTCGGGGAAAGGCTGATGGTTTGGGAACAGCTCCATCCAAGACCACAGGAATGTGCAGAGAATTGTGGACACTAGCCCAGACCATCACACAAACCAACCTCCCTTCCATTGACTCCATTTACACATCAGTAAGGCCAGCAACATAATCAAGGACGAGTCTCACCCTGGTCACTCCATCCCCTCCCGTCTCCCATCAGGCAGGAGGTACAGAAGTGTGAAAACGCACACCTCCAGATTCTGGGACAGTTGCTTCCCAGCTGTTATCAGGCAACTGAACCATCCTACCACAACTAGAGAGCAGTCCTGAAGTACTATCTACCTCATTGGACACCATTGGACTATCTTTGATCGGGCTATACTGGCTTTATCTTGCACTAAATGTGATTCCCGTTCTTCCCTTTATCATATACCTGCACACTGTGAATGGCTCGATTGTAATCATGTATTGTCTTTCCATTGACTAGTTAGCACACAACAAAGCTAACCTCGATACACGTAACAATAAAGTAAACTTGGCCTGTAATCGTTGCGCCAAGCAACTGTTAGGCAACTAGTAGCTCCAACAAGAGTCAGACCCACCAGCCATCCTTGATAAAAAATAATTACCATTGCTGAGTCCACTACCATCAACATGTTGGGAATCACCATTGACCGGAAACATAACTAAGTTTCTAAGCTCTACAAACACAAAGTTAAATTGAACAGTTCAATCTCATACATAATATTATGACAGAAGAGCATTTTATCACTTAGCATAACTTGGGCACCGATTTAATTTTAGTTTATATTGTCATTGACAGCTTTTATGTAAAATTAGCTACATTTATGAACTATTCAATGCAACAGTCTCCCAGATGTACTAGGGGACAGAGGATCTAGATGGAGCTCTAGGGGCTAGTGGAATCAAGGGATATGGGGAGAAGGCAGGCACGGGTTATTGATTGGGGATGATCAGCCATGATCACGATGAATGGTGGTGCTGGCTCGAAGGGCCTTCTGCACCTATTTTCTATGTTTCTATGTTTCTATAACCAGAACAATGACATTGGGTCAAATGTATTCGTCACATGCACCAACCAAGGTACAGTGAAATTAATTTGCCATGCAGCGATTCAGTTGAAAAAAGAACGCACGCTGCTGAAGCTCTGGGCCCAACTCAGGGAAAGGCCGCTCCAATCCAAGCTGTTAGGCCGTAAGAGGGGGGACGGAGAAGCGACGTGGAAAAAGTCACCTCTCCGTCGAGGAAGTGACTGAAAAACGGTTTCCCCCTCCCCCCCCACCCCCCCCCCCACCACCCCCCACACAAGACACACCAAGAGACACCAAGACAAACACTCGGACATAGCAAAGAAAACCCAAAAAAGTCGAAATAACAAACACGCTGCTGGCAGGGCAGCGGATTCGCAGCGCCCCCAACCGATCAGCAATCAGTGGTGTGTAACTAACCTCATGCCTCTTAGAGTCAAAGTCATAGTGTCTTACAATGTGGAACCAGGCCCTTTGACCCACTTGCCCACACAGACCAACATGTCCCATCCACACTAGTCCCACCTGCCTGCGTTTGGCCCATATCTCACTAAACCTGTCCAATCCATGTACTTATCTAAATGTTTATTAAATGTTGCGATAGTACCTGCCTCAAGTACCTCCTCTGGCAGCTTGTTCCGTACGCACACCACCCTTTGTGTGAAAGGGTGTCTTCTCAGCTTTTATAACGTCTACAAAGCAGAGGTTAACAGTGTACTCCTGAATACTCCTCGCTTTTCTGAATGAACGCAGGTCAACATTCATGGACTAGCACTAAGGTGAGAGGGGGGACATTTTAATGGGGATGTGCAGGGCAAGTTTTTTTTACGCTAAGAGTGGTGGGAGCCTGGAACGCATTGCCAGGAGCGGTGATAGAGGCAGATATGATAGTGGTGTTAAAGAGGCTTTTATAATCCAATTTAAAGAGGTATGGATTATGTACTGGCAGATGAGATCAGTTTAACTTGGCATCATGTATGGCACAAACATTGTGGGCTGAAGGGCCTGTTCTTGTGCTGTACTTTTCTGTGTTCTATGTTCTTAGCATTATATCCTCCACCAATGATGCACTGTGGCAACCTCTTGTGTGCTAGCCATCTACAATTGATGTCTAGGCTGTTCTAAATGTACAGCCTTTACCATCAAGGTGAACAAGGCCAACAGGCCCAGGTTCAATCCTAACCTTGGGTGCTACCTGTGCGGGGTTAATATATTCTCTTTGTGAATGTGCGTATTTCCTCCAGTTTCCTCCCACGTACCAAAGGTGTATAGATTGGTAGTGAATTTGGCTGCTTTAAATTGTGCCATATTGTGTTGGCGATGTACAGTATTTTAGTTTAGTTTAGATTCGAGATACGGCACGGAAGAAGGCCTGTTCGGCTCACCGAATCCACACTGACCAGCGACCCTCGTACACTAGCACAATCCTTCACACTAGGGAATCATTTACAATCTTTACCAAAGCCAATTAACTCCCAAACCTGTACGTCTTTGGAATGTGGGAGGAAACCGCAGCACCCGTAACCTAGGCAGTCACGGGGAAAACGTACAAAATCCGTGCAGGCAGAACCTGTAGTCAGGGTCGAACCTGAGTCCCTGGGGCTGTAAGGCAGCAACTCTACCGCGGCACCACCGTGCCACCCAGTTGGAGGGAGTTGATGGGAACGAGGGAGAATAAAAAGAAGATGGGATTCATGTGTAATTTGTGTAAAAGAGTTGTTGATGGTTGATGCAGGGTTGCTGGACTGAAGGGTCTATTTCTGTGTCGTATCTCCTTCTCCCGCTGTGACTTACAGTCACAAGGTGAGTCACTTGTAACAAAGAAAAAAACACAGCTTCATCCCTTCTTTTACAGTTACAGTACACATCAATTTGACCTCAGTTGCGTTTCTGGTCAGTGTTGCGGAGGCGATTAGTTTAATTTAGTTTAAGAGTCATGTGGATCAATGTACAGTGAAAGGCTTTTGTTGCGTGCTATCCAGTCAGCGGAAAGACTATACATGATTACAATCGAGCCGTCCACAGTGAGTGGACAGATACATGATAAAGGGAATAACGTTTAGTGCAAGATAAGTCCGATTAAAGATAGTCCGAGGGTGAAAAATGAGATGGATGGGAGGTCAGGACCACTCTCTGGTTGTGGTTGGATGGTTCAGTTGCCTGTTAGCAGCTGGGAAGAAATTGTCCCTGAATCTGGAGGTGTGCGTTTTCCCACTTCTGTGCCACCGTGTTAATGGTGGAGAGAATTGGGAATAAGAACATTGTTAACATTTAAAAGTAACTTTCCTCTTTGAAATAAACTGTGTTGATTTATGAATCTGTAATGTTTGCTGATGTAATCATATTAACTGGATGAAATAATGACAAACTTAATTGGAGATGGGTGAGTGACTGAGTCTTTTGGTACATTACAAAGCTAAGTGGGCTACTGTAATTAGCTAATGAATATTTTCCAATGTACCTCTCATACAGCCAGATAACTATAGAATAACGAACGGGGTGATTATAAAATACCTGTTTCCTTTCATATGGCAGTAACATTTCAGAGTTGTGTCACAACAGCTGCAAAATTAGATCAGCAGCAAAAATAAAGGATGCTACAACAAGAATTATAAAGAATGCTAACTTGTTACGGCAGCAACATTTCTATCAGAGCAATTGGTTTTGGTGGTGCTCTGCGTGGAATGAAGCTGCACAAAGCATGCAAGACTCTAATCTGTGCTGAATTAGATGAGCTAAGCTCTTTCTTAGGCAATACTTCACTCGTGGAGTGAAACTGTTTCGCAAATATCTCTGGGTGGCACGGTAGAGTTGTTGCCTTCCAGCGCTTCCAGCGGCAGAGATGCGGGTTCGATCCCGATGACTGGTGTGTCTGTTTGTACGTTCTCCCCGTGACTGCATGGATTTTCTCCGATATCTACTGTTTCCTCCCACACTCAAATGTAGGTTCATTGGACTGGTATAAATGTAAATTGTGGTCAGGACCCTTCTTCACTCTGAAGAAGGATCCCAACCCTAAACATCATCTATCCATGTTCTCCAAGGATGCTGCCTAACCTTGTGTGTGCCTGGGATAGTGTTAATGCACGGGGATCGCTGATCGGTGCAGACTCGGTGGGCCGAAGGGGCTTTCTCCATGCTGCATCTCCAAACTAAAATTGGTACCTGTGGAAGCTTATGGCCAACACTGGCCATTACATAAAGGAACAGCATCACCAACAGATGTATGAAATGTATACGTGTTCAATCATTGTCACTGGGTCTGAGCACTGGATCTCTACCCAACAACCTTCTTGTTGCATCTTGTCCGGAAATATCACGATTTGGTTTGGGAATTGCTCTGCCCAGGACAAGAAGGCTCTGCAGAGAGTAGTGCGTTCGGCCGAACGCACAATGGGAACTACACTCGCCCCCCTGCAGGAACTATACATCAGAAGGTGCAACTCCAGAACCAACAAGATCATGGGAGACCCCTTCCACCCCAGCAAAGGACTGTTCCAGCTGCTACGGTCAGGCAAATGCCTCCGTTGCCACGCTGTGAGAACGGAGAGGATGAGGAGTTTCTTCCCAGAGGTCATTAGGACTGTAAACTCCTATCTCTCCAGGGACTAACTTTACTGAACCAGTTTACTGTTGTGTGGTGGCTTTTTAAAATTGCTGTTTTTTTTCCTTTTTCTTCCCTCCCACAAATATGTAATATGTGAATATGTGATTCTGCTTGTGGTTTGTTTGTTTGTTTTTTTGCACAATCCGCGAGCATTGCCACTTTTCATTTCACTGCACGTCTCGTATCTGTGTATGTGACGAATAAACTTGACTTGACTTGACTTGACTTCAACTCGAGGACTGCAGCAGTTCACGAAGATAGTTCCACAGGGACAGTTAGAGCTGGATAATAAATGTGAGTGGCGCCCTATTCAGCAAAAGAGCGTCACAGTGGCGCAGCGACAGAGTTGCTGCCTTACTGTGCCAGAGACTCTGGTTCGATACTGACAACCGGTGCTGCCTACATGGAGTTCATTCGCTCTACCCGCGACCATGCGTGTTTTCCCAGGGGCCTCCGGTTCCCTTCCACACTCCAAAAGACATACAGGTTTGCAGGTAGACAAAAATGGAGAAACTCAGCGGGAGAGGCAGGATCTATGGAGCGAAGGAAATAGATTTGTAGGTTCATTTGGAACTTGTTTGCAGGTTCAATTGGCTTTGGTAAAATTGTTACATTGTCTCTAGCGTGTGTAGGATAGTGCTAGTGTTAGGGATCGCTGGTCGTCACGGACTCAGAGGGCTAAAGGGCCAGTTTACACACTATATCTCTAACCTAAACTAAACTATTTTATTTATTCATGTGTGTATATATTTATATTATAGTATATGGACACATTGATCTGTTTTGTAGTAAATGCCTACTATGTTCTGTGTGCTGAAGCAAAGCAAGAATTTCATTGTCCTATCAGGGACACATGACAATAAACTCACTTGAACACTTGAACTTGAACTTGAACTAAAATTAGATGAGAAAATCAAGTTATTTTTCTTGAAAACGAAGGTTGGATCTTCTGAGGAAAGACACAAAATGCTGAAGTAGCTCAGCGTGTCAGGCAGCATCCCTGGAGAATATGGATAGGTGACGTTTATGGTCATGACCCTTCTTCACTCTGAAGAAGAAGGATCCCAACCCGAAATATCATCTATCCATGTTCTCCAGGGATGCTGCCTGACCTGCTGTGTTATTCCAGCATTTTATACCTGTCCTTGGTAAACCAGCATCTGCAGCTCATTTTTACTACCTCGTATCTTCTCAATTTTGTTGCAAAACTATTGAGTTCTTTTGGAGATGTTTACAAGATTTCTAACTGCATTACCTGTCATGCTCTCATTAAAATTATTATTCTTGAAAAGTTATAATGAGAACAAATTGGGAAAAGATCATTGGAGCCTTCTCGTGTTTTGTGCCTGTGTCACATGAATAATATCTCATTAAAGACCATAACTTTAATCTCTCTCTGAAAGTGTGGCAAATCACTAAAGAGAAAAACACCAATTAAAGACATTCTGTGACATACTCTGAATGCACGATCAACAAAAGGAAAATGGAGCCTGTTTGTTCCTCAGTCTAGCTCTGCCGTTCAAAAAGATATCGCTGATTTTGCACCTCGACCTACACGTTCCCCGTGTGAAGACATAGAGCAACGAGCAAAGAATTCGACCCTTCTCCTCATCATTTCAAAGCTAACCATCAAGTGCCCATCTGTACTAATCCCATTTACCAGCACTTGGTGTGAAGTCGTCTATGGCTTATAGACTTAAAATGCTGGAGTAACTCAGTGGGACAGGCAGCATCTCTGGAGAGAAGTGATGGGCGACTTTTCGGGTCAAGACCCTTCTTCAGACCTTCTATGGCTTGGCGATTAAGGTGCTGAGTTCACTTTTGAAGTACAGCATAGGGACAGGCCCTTCGGCCCACCAAGTTCACTCCGAACATTAATCACACAAGTTCAATGTTATCCCACTTTCTCATCCACACCCTACACATTTGGGGCAATCTACAGAGGCAAATTAACTTACATACCTGCATACCTTTGGGACAGGAGAGGGAACCAGAGCACCCGGAGGAAACCCACGCGATCACAGGGAGAACATGCAAACTCTACAACGGCAGCAGCCGAGGTCAGGATCGAACCTGGGTCTCCGGTGCAGTGAGGCATCTGCCCTACCAGCTGTGCCACTGTGCCATTTGTCGAAATACATCTTAAACCTGATAGCGTGTAGGGAGGAACTGCAGATGCTGGTTTAAACCGAAGAAGGACACAAAATGTTGGAGGAACTCAGCGGGACAGGCAGCATCTCCGGAGAGAAGGAATGGGTGATTTTAGGGGTCGAGACCCTTCTCCAGTCTGAAGAAGGGGTTTCGACCTGAATCGTAACCCATTCCTTCTCTTCAGAGATGCTGCCTGTCCCGCTGAGTCACTCTGGCATTTTGCGTCTATCTGTGGGAGACGGTGACGACCATTTGACAAGCAAGGCTTGAGTTTAGCTGTTATCCACGGTCACGTACTTGCCTCCACTGTCTATTCAGGCAGTGCTTTTCAGATTCCAACCACCCTCGGGTTGAAAACAAAATCTCCTCCGATCCCCTCGAGATCTCTTGCACTTTACCATAAACTTATGGTCTCTATTTTAGGCACTTCTCTATGGAGAAAGGTTTGCTACCATCCATCCTCTCTAAGACCCTCATTACTTTGTATACCACTACTAGTTCTCCCTCAGTCTCCCCGGTTCCATGGATAACTAATCCAGCTTATCCAGTCTCTTCTCATAATTGAGCCACAAGGCACATGGAATGTTTTGGTTAAGTAGTTACATTTCAGATTTATTTGTGCAATGTTGTACTTTAGACTTTAGGCCTTGATAGAATGGATGTGGAGCGCATGCTTCCACTTGTGGGAGAGTCTAGGACCGGAGGCCATAGCCTTAGAATAAAAGGATCTACCTTCAGGAGGAGATGAGGAGCAATTTCTTTAGTCAGATGGTGGTGAATCTATGAAATTCACTGATTGGATTTGATTCAACTTTATTGTCATTGCACAAATACGAGTACAGGTACAACGAAATGCAGTTTAGCGTCTGGTCAGAGTGCAAGATAGTAGAAATAAAAATACTGGTTAAACAATATGTGCACTGTAGATGAATTAAACTGGTACATAGGCAAATAAATGTATACAGATGGGAGAGTATAAAAGATAGCTAGCGTCGGGACTGTGATGGTGCTATTGAAAAAGCTGTTCCTCAGCCTGCTTGTGCGAGACCTGAGGCTCCTGATGGGAGGAGGGCAAATAGTCCATGGTTAGGGAGAGAGGGGTCCTTGATGATTTTCCCGGCCCGTTTCAGACACTGTTTGCGGTGGAGGGCATCCATGGCAGGGAGCGGGGCACCGATGATGTGCTGAGCGGTTTTCACCACCCGTTGCAGTGCCTTCCTGTCAGCTGTGGTGCAGCTGTTGTACCATACCGTACAGCTGTAGAAGTTGGACAGGATCTGGGGGGACAGGTGAGCTTTCTTAAGCCTCCTCAGAAAGTAGAGGCGCTGCTGCGCCTTTTTGATCAGTTTGGTGGTATTGAGGGACCAGGACAGATCCTCTGAGATGTGTACCCCGAGGAATTTGTAGTTGGAGACGCGCTCCACCTCAGTCCCGTTTATGTGGATGGGGGTATGTCTGCCACCTCTGGTCTTCCTGAAGTCAACGATGATTTCCTTTGTCTTCTTTGAGTTGAGGACGAGGTTATTGTTGGCACACCAGGCTGCCAGGTTCTGGACCTCCTCCCTATAGGTTGGTTCGTTGTTGTCCCTGATCAGTCCTACCACCGTGGTGTCATCGGCAAATTTTATGATGGCGTTGGAGCCATACTTAGGGACGCAGTCATGGGTGAAGAGGGAGTAGAGGAGAGGGCTGAGCACACAGCCCTGTGGTGTTCAGTGTCATTGCCGCAGAAGGCTGTGGAGGCCAGGCCAATGGATGTCTTAAGGTAGATTATTGATTAGTATGGGTGTCGGGGATTGTGAAGAGAAGGCAGGCGAATGGGGTTGGGAAAAATAGATAGATCAGCCGTGATTGAATGACAGAGTAGACTTGATGGGCCAAATGGCCTAATGCTGCTCCTATCACTTATGAACTCCATCCTAAGCAACTTCCTGGTATATCTTCTCTGCTTCTTCTCAAGTGCAAATCATGTCCTATCTCTAGTGAGGAGGCCAGAAAACACAAAGTCCTCTAGCTGTGGCCCAATCTTCTCACTCATATATTCTATGCAAGGGCTAATGAAAGCTAAAATCCCATACTCTTCATTCATCAGCTTATCTACCTATGCTGCCACTTTCAGGGATCCTTGAACGAGTGCCTAGGGGTCTCTCTGTTCTTTAGTACCCCTCAGTGCCCTATCATTCATTTTGTATATCTTATCATCTTTTAGTCCTTCCAAAGTGCATAACCTCACCATTCCACCTGCCATTGATTTGCCTCTCTTATCAACTGACCAGTATCATCTTGTTTACACTGAAGATAGACACAAAATGCTGGAGTGACTCAGCGGGTCAGGCAGCATCTCTGGATAGAAGGAATGGGTGACATTTTGAGTCAAGACCCTTCTTCAGACTGAGAGTCAGGGGAGAGGGACGCACAGAGATATGGGAGGGCAAGGTGTGAAAACGAAATGGGGCCAATGAACAAGGAAAATGTGGAATAGATCATTGTTAGCTAGGGGAAGCTGACAACGAAGCATACAAAGATAAAATCTAATAAGGACAGTCAGACTGGTCGGGGAACTAGAATGGGGAGGGATGGAGAGACACGGAAAGCAAGGGTTGCTTGAAGTTAGAGAAGTCAATAATCATACCACTGGGTTATAAGCTGCCAAAGCGAAATATGAGGTGCTGTTCCTCCAATTTGCGTTGGGCCCAACTCTGACAATGGAGGATCATCTTGCAGCCTGACTTTCCGGCTCATGGTTAAAAATATGACTACTTATCATCCTTGAATTTACTAATCATCCCTCTGACATTCATATCCAAATTGTTATGTATATTACCAACAAAGAGGGTCCCAGCACCAATCCACATGGTATACCTGTGGTCACAGGCATCTAAACACAAAGCAATCCTCCGCCATCACCCTCCGTCTCCTGGTTGGATGACCATTTTGAATCCAATTCTAATTTTCCTATTGCCTCTTTTTTTTTTTTTAAGTCGTGGGGGTTCCAGTTATTACCTTTCAAACTGTGAAACTGTTTAAGAATCTGTGGCATTTCAGATAAGGTGCAGAGTGCTTTGACCATGCAGTTCCTCATGTAAGAATTTAATTGTTCTATCTGGGACATATGACAATAAACCCCTCTTGACTCTTGACGGGTTACATCCCAGATTTATTTGTGTATCATTGTACTTTAGACTTTAGAGATATAGTGTGCAAACAGGCCCTTCACCCCACCGAGTCCGCACAGATCAGCGATCACCCCGTACACTAGCACTATCCTACACACACTAGGAGCAGTTTACAATTTTACCGAAGCCAAACCTGTACGTCTTTGGAGTGTGGCAGGAAACCGATGCACCTGGAGAAAACCCACGAGGTCACAAGGAGAATGTACAATACAAACTCCATACAGACAGTGCCTGTAGACAGGATCAAACTTGGGTATTTGGCGCTGTATGGCTGTAGCTCTACCCACACTAGAATTATAATAATAACTTTATAATAATAATAATAACTTTATTTATAAAGCACTTTAAACAACTACAGTTGCCACAAAGTGCTGTACATGAGAAATCATGAACAAAAAGCTATTACAAACAATTAAAAACCATTAAAAACCGTAAAACGAAGGACTATAAAAAACACACTAAAAATTAAAAGACATTAAAAGCACTAAAAACAGGAGCAATGCCTCAGCCAGTGTCGAAAGCCAAAGAATAAAAATATGTTTTTAGGGAGGATTTGAAGATGGACAGTGAGGGGGCCTGTCTGATGTGCAACGGCAAGGTGTTCCAGAGTGCCGGAGCAGCAACAGAAAAGGCTCTATCCCCTCTGAGCTTCCGCTTAGACCTTGGTACCTCAAGGAGCAGCTGATCAGCTGACCTGAGGCACCGGGCTGGAGCATATAGGTGGAGCAGCTCAGAGAGGTAAGGCGGGGCGAGCCCATTCAACGATTTAAAAACAAATAAAATAATTTTGAAATGAACTCGAAAGTGCACTGGGAGCCAGTGTAGGGAGGCCAAAATTGGCGTAATGTGCTCCCTCTTTCGAGTTCCAGTCAAAAGGCGAGCGGCAGCATTTTGAACAAGCTGGAGACGAGCCAATGAAGCTCGTGCGACTCCAGAGTAGAGTGCGTTACAGTAATCCAGCCTAGATGTAATAAAGGCATGGATTACTGTTTCAAAATGCTCCCGCTCGAGAATGGGCTTCACCTTTGCCAGCTTCCTTAGGTGAAAGAAGCTGGACTTAACCACCGCGCCTATTTGTTTGTCTAGTTTAAAATCACCGTCCATCCTAAAACCCAGGTTCAAGACGGTTGGCTTTACAGACAATGCCAGTGGACCCAAGTCAACAAAGGGAGGTTCACGGCAGCCATTGGGGCCAAACAAAATCACCTCTGTCTTCTCTTCATTAAGTCCCAGAAAGTTTAAGGCCATCCAGGACTTAATGTCCTCAAGACAAGACAGAAGTGATTTTAAAGAATAGTCTTCCTCTTTCCTGAGTGGCATATATAACTGGCTATCATCCGCATAAAAGTGAAAGGAGATGCCATGCCTTCTTAAAATTGAGCCCAGAGGAAGTAGGTATAAGGAGAAGAGCAGGGGCCCTAAAATTGAGCCCTGTGGAACCCCATATACCAAGGGAGTGGAGGAGGATTCAAAGCCAGCAAGGCTTACCCGCATGGTTCTGTCTGCCAGATAGGACCTGAACCATCCCAGGGCACTGCCACAAATGCCCACTTGGTGCTGTAGTCTGGAAATTAAAATTCCATGGTCCACTGTATCGAAGGCGGCAGATAGGTCCAGCAAGACAAGAACCACATAATTACCTGAGTCGTTTGCCAGGAGGATGTCGTTGAAGACCCTTAGCAGAGCCGACTCTGTGCTATGCATAGCCTTGAATCCAGACTGGAAAACCTCCCGAATATTGTGCTCATCCAGGAAGAGTTTCAGCTGCGCATAAACTACCTTCTCCATGTTAGGCTCCCTTATTGTCTCCTCCCCTTCTCAGCTCTCCCACAGCCCTCTTGCTCCTCCTCTTCCTTTCTTCTTCCCCCCCCCCCCCCCACCCTCCCCCCCCCCCACCCTACATCAGTCTGAAGAAGGGTTTCGGCCTGAAACGTAGCCTATTTCCTTCGCTCCATAGATGCTGCCGCACCCGCTGAGTTTCTCCAGCACTTTTGTCTACCTCTTGTTAGGCTCAATTCCTTTGGTCTCCAGTAAACCTTCACTTAACTGGCGCCTGGTTAACTTTTCCAATCAAGTACTCAGAACGTTTTGCTTAAGTAGTTACATTCCAGGTTTATTAGCGTGACATTGTACTGTTGATCCCCCTAGTTGTTTGGGACATCACACCATATGCTTTACCTACTGTTGTACTGAACCACTTTATCTAGGAAATACACTGATTGGAAAAGTTAACCAGGCGCCAGTTAAGTGAAGGTTTACTGGAGACCAAAGGAATTGAGCCTAACAAGAGGTAGACAAAAGTGCTGGAGAAACTCAGCGGGTGCGGCAGCATCTATGAAGCGAAGGAAATAGGCTACGTTTCAGGCCGAAACCCTTCTTCAGACTGATGTAGGGTGGGGGGGGGGGGGGGAAGAAGAAAGGAAGAGGAGGAGCAAGAGGGCTGTGGGAGAGCTGAGAAGGGGAGGAGACAATTAGGGAGCCTAACAAGAAACAGGTCCAGAATTTCCTTTGGATAATTCCAGCAAAGGAACACTTAATATATTTGTGTATTGCTCCCCTGTGCCATAATTTAATCGAAGGATTAATAAAATATTTAAAATAAATGCTTTACCTCGGTCGAGTAAAGAAACAACATCATGAGTTGTGATTTAATCTGGCGATATTACTCTCAGTAATAGGAATTTGTCCTCAGCCTCTTGATCTGATTACGCAGACACAGAAATCAATGTGTATTGAGTCCATTGCCAAAACACAGTTCCATTGAAGGCAATGAAATAAACTTTCAGGGGTAGAGTAAATATGTGTCTTCTTTTTTTTTTGCTCAAGTAACTCATTAATTTCCACCATTTCTGATACACACTATATCGTCTCAGGTGTTGAGTTGCATCAGATGCAAGTGTTGGAAGAAAACTAAACCCTGCAGTATGTAAGATATTCTTTTCAACCCCTATCTCAGCTATTTTCGACCCACACTAGAATTACCATTCAATTATTGGATTGAAGTCAGCAAGAAATAATTAATGATAGGGCTCAGTCCGTATTGACGGTAGCTCATGAGATCATTACCTTTAGCCTAAGACTCCTTTGGTTACAAGAGCCAACACCATGTTGCAAGGATTTTCATGGCTTTGGCAGTCCCTTTTTCACACAGAGAGTGGTGAATCTGTGGAATTCTCTGCCGCAGAAGGTAGTTGAGGCCAGTTCATTGATCAGACTCCCCACCGTTAGAAACTTATCGAATCTTACAAAATTCTTAAGGGGTTGGACAGGCTAGATGCAGGAAGATTGTTCCCGATGTTGGGGAAGTCCAGAACAAAGGGATCACAGTTTAAGGATAAGGGGGAAATCTTTTAGGACCGAGATGAGAAAAACATTTTTCACACAGAGAGTGGCGAATCTCTGGAATTCTCTGCCACAGAAGGTAGTTGAGGCCAGTTCATTGGCCATATTTAAGAGGGAGTTAGATGTGGCCCTTATGGCTAAAGGGATCAGGGGGTATGGAGAGAAGGCAGGTACAGGATACAGAGTTGGATGATCAGCCACGATCATATTGAATGGCGGTGCAGGCTCGAAGGGCCGAATGGCCTACTCCTGCACCTATTTTCTATGTTTCTAAGTTTCTATGTCCCTGGAATAAAGAATGTATATTTGGGTCTGTTGAAGGGTCTCGACCCGAAACGTCATCTATTCCTTTTCTCCAGAGATGCTGTCTGACCCGCTGAGTTACTCCAACATTTTGTGTCTATCTTCGGTGGAAACCAGCATCTGCAGTTCCTTCGTATACATTTTGACTGCTCCACTGCGAAATCTCCTCTAAATCTGATGAAGGGTCTCGACCCAAAACGTAACCTATTCCTTTTCTCCAGAGATGCTGTCTGACCCGCTGAGTTACTCCAGCATTTTTTGTCTATTTTCAGCGTTAACCCAGCATCTGCAGTTCCTTTTTACACAAAGAATCTTTATGTTGGCTTTCCAAAAACACCATCTCTGCCCTGACAACACAGGCTGCTTTTAAGCCTTGATATTTCATATTTTTTATGTTTAGTCCATTGTTGAGATATTCAATGAAATTGTAAGTGGTTTCAGGAAATCCTCCTCTTGATGAATTGTTATCCGTATTCTTGTTAATTTCACACTGCAGAAAACTACAAGGTGGCTTGGTGGCACAGCAGTAGAGATGTTGCTTTACATCGCTAGAGACCTGGGTTTGATGACTTCATATGTTGTCTGTACGGAGTTTGTACATACTCCTTGTGATCATGTGGAATTTCTGTGGGTGCTGTTGTTTCCTCCCGCATTCCAAAGGCGTGCAGGTTTGTAGGTTAATTGGCTTCTGGCAATTGTCCACAGAGTGTAGGATAGAACTAGTGTACGGGTGATCGCTGATCGGCGCGGACCTGGTGGGCCGAAGGGACTGTTTCCACGCAGTATCTCTAAACTAAGCTGAACGAAACTAAACTAAACGGTTAGGACTGTGTAAACTGCAGGGTGCAGAGTTTGTATTTTTGCTCAGTACATGGGATTCAGGCTGGGAAAGTTCAGAAAGCAAAGCTACTGTAATAGCTTGGAACGCGGGTTCGCTAAAGAGTTACCAATGCCAATGGAATGAGGTAATGACCTTTCTATTGGATATTTTCAAGTAGAATAAGCTTAGGAATGTAGAACCTAGACATGTACAGCGTGGGAACAAGTCATTTGGCCCACTGTAAGACCATAAGGCACAGGAGCAGAATTAGTCCATTCGGCCCATCAAGTCTGCCCCCATCATTCGATCATGGCTGATATATTTTTCCCTCCCAACCTTATTCTCTTGCTTTCTCATTGTAACCTTTGACAGCCTTACTAATCAAAAACGTATCAATCTCCTCTTTAAAATACCCAATGCATTTGCCTCCACTGCCGTCTGGGGCAATGAATTCCACAGATTCATCATCACTAATCACATCTGTCTGCACATAATCCATTCCCTTCATATCCATGCACCTATCTCAAAACCTTCGTACACACCACTACAGTATCTGAACACACCTGTCCTTTTAAAAAGGCAATTATGTTGAAGATATAAAAGAAACTTGGTTTATATTGCCCATTTACACGCACGTCTGTTCAAAGTCCCTCACTATAATCTGTAATTTTAGGCATTTACAATTTTGAATGTAGATTGGAAGATCTCATCATCGGAGAATGGGGAATTACTGTTGTCCTGTTTCAGCCGGTGAAGAGGAAAAATGAAGAGGCTTCCCCTCCATCAACTTTGAGTTTACAAGTTGGCTTCTCTGGCCAAACATTTTGGTTTAGTATTTTTTGCCAGATTGAGATGAAAATTTTACAGTGTCTGTTTCCCCCGATCAGTACTTTGGACTGGCATATGTTAAAACCCTTGCCTGCATTAAAGTGAGTCGGAAGGAAATGCAGATGCTGGTTCACACCGAAGACAGACTCAAAATGCAGGAGTAATTTGACGGGTCAGGCAGCATCTGTGGGGAAAAAAGGAATAGGTGATGTTTCAGGTCGAGATACTGCTTCAGACTTCAGAAGTGAGTTCAGTGACTTTCAACTTGCCTTGATCGAGTGATTCAAGGAAAATTAATTATTGCCTCATTATTCTGCTGACAACAATTTCCTCTTGAGTTGGGGGTGAGTGGGAAGCAAGGTGGCCTGCGCTGCATTTTTAAGGCATGCTTGGTGCCCCTAGTGCGTTCCAAAAGGTTTATAGTAAATGAAGGAGTTCTGAGAAACAGTCTCTGTAATGAGAAGCACAACAGTTAATTTTTGCATAGCCATCTCCCATAAACAGCCGTATGTTGGCCAGAGCAACTTTCAAATTGGGTAGTTTAGTTTAGTTTAGTTTTGTATAGACATACAGCGCGGAAACGGGCCCTTCGACCCACCGAGTCCGCGCCGACCAGTGATCGCCCAGTACACTAGCGCTATCCTACACACTAGGGACAATTTACAATCTTTACCGAAGCAAATTAATCTACAAACCTGTAGTTCTTTGGAGTGCGGGAGGAAACCGGAGCACCCGGGGAAAACCCACGAGGACGGTGGTGAATCTGTGGAGTTCATTGCCACAGATGGCTGTGCAGGCCAAGTCAGTGGATATTATTAAGGCAGAAATAGATAGATTCTTTAGTACAGGTGTCAGGGGGATATGGGGAGAAGGCAGGAGAATGGGGTTGAGAGGAAAAGACAGATCAGCCATGATTGAATGGCAGAGTAGACTTGATGGGCCGAATGGCCTAATTCTGCCCCTAGAACTTATGAACATGAAGGAGATCGAGTAACTTATTCAGTTACTGGATCTTAGTAACTAAGAGGAGATTTCAGTGGGTGCTGGTCACAGGATCAAATTATGAACACATACAATTGCAAACTGATGAAGAGGGATCGAAAGTGTCGGAACATCAATATAAAATGCAATTACTGGTATCAGCAGGAATCTTTGATCCAGGGTTGTAACCTGACCCCTCATCTCCTCTCTGCAATCCATCACTCACCCGTCACCAGCCCAAACTAAGACTTATTTAGCAATCGTTGCCTCCTTTTGGAGTACCTCTGGGATTTAACGAAAGAGGTTTCTCTCGCTCCTGAAAGAGTAATGTAATTTTAAAGTGCAGTTGGTTCTGATGTGTGGAAGCACCACAACTCGTTTGCACACAACAAGCTCAACCCACGGGCAATTAATATTGTAAAAACTCAAGGAACTGCAGATGCTGGTCTTTCCAAAAAAAAAGACACAAAGTGCTGAAGTAATTCTGTGGATCAGGCATCACCTCTGGAGAACATGGGTAGGTGATGTTTCTGATCGGGACCCTTTCTTCAGACTCAGATTACCCTCTTCTACGAGGTGTGGAGAAACCTTGCACGCTCTCCCTCGTCTCGTGATTTATGAAGTACATTTCAAGTTTTCATGAAGGCTTCAGCTTAAATGTGCTCCTGTCAAGGAGAAAGCATTGTTGCCAATTCATACCAGATGTGGTCTGTCGATGAGGAAGTCGAGGATCCAGTTGCAAAGGGATGTGCAGAGCCCCAGTTCCCTGAACGTAGTAACGGTTTTGGAGGGGATGAAGGTACACAAAAATGCTGGAGAAACTCAGCGGGTGCAGCAGCATCTAGGAGCGAAGGAAATAGGCAACGTTTCGGGCCGAAAGCCATCTTCAGACTGATGGGGGGTGGGGAGAAGAAAGGATAAAGGAGGAGGAGGAGCCCGAGGGCTGAGGAAGAAATAGGAACGGGAGGAGACAGCAAGGGCTAACAAAATTGGGAGAATTCAATGTTCATGCCACCAGGATGCAGACTCCCCAAGCGGAATATGAGGTGCTGTTCCTCCAATTTCCGGTGGTGCTCGCTCTGGCCATGGAGGAGGCCCAGGACAGAGAGGTCGGATACGGAATGGGAGGGGGAGTTGACGTACTGAGCCACCGGGAGGTCAGGTTGGTTAATGCGGATTTGTGTTGAACGCCGATCAGTATTCGATGAACGACAGCCTGACATTTGTTTTCTTATTTCCTTCTATCCAGAGATGCTGCCTGCCCCGCTGAGTTACTCCAGCATTTTGTGTCCATCTTATGTTTTCTTATTGTCCAAGTGGTCCAGTGCAGAGTGGAGAGGCAACAAGATCGTATCCCCGTTGATCTATGGTGGCAGTGGCCAAGTTGTAGTGGGTCCAAGTTCTTGCCAAGGCAGGAGTTAATACTGCATTTGTAATAATCAACCTCTCAAAGCACTTCATCGCCATGGACATTAGTGCCACCGGTCTGTGGTCATTGAGGCACAACATTTGGCAACCTCAGACCTCAGGAATGAGATGCTCAAGATGTCCACAGGCCAACTGGTCCACACAGGTTTTGAGAACATACCAGGTACACCCTCGGATCCGGATGCTTTCCTTGGATTCACCCTCATGAAGGATCTTCTGACTTTGACCTCGGTGACCGAGATTGCAATGCCTTTGGGGGCTATGGGGGGCCGAGAAGGCTCATCAATGTGTTCTCCCTTTCAAAGCATGCATAGAGCGCATTGAGCTGGTCTGGGAGTGATGCTTCACTGTCTGTCGCTTGTGCTGACACTTGGTTTTGCCTTGTAGGCAGTGATGAAGTGCAAGTCATAAGAAATAGGAGTAGAATTAGGCCATTCAGCCCATCAAGTCTACTCCGCCACTCAATCATGGCTGATCTCTCTCTCTCTCCCAACCCCATTCTCCTGCCTTCTCCCCATAACCCGTGACACCCGTACTAATCAAGAATCTACCTATCTCTGCCTTAAATGTATCCGCTGAATTGGCCTCCACAGCCTTCTGTGGCAAAGAATTCCACAGATTCACCACCCTCTGACTAAAGAAATTCCTCCTCATCTCCTTCCTAAAAGAACGTCCTATAATTCTGAGGCTATGACCTCTGGTCCTAGACTCTCTCACTAGTGGAAACATCCTCTCCTCATCCACTCTATCCAAGCCTTTCACTATTCTGTACGTTTCAATTAGGTCATCCAAGGCTTCTGTTTGGGGAACGTGCAGAGGCACGGAGGGCGGCACGGTGGTAGAGTCGCTGCCTTACAGCGTTTGCAATGCCGGAGACTCGGGTTTGATCCCAACTACGGGTGTTGTCTGTGCGGAGTTTGTACGTTCTCCCCGTGACCCGTGTGGGTTTTCTCCAAGATCTTTGGTTTCCAAAGACGTACAGGTTTGTAGGTTAATTCTCTTGGTTATTCCATTTTATTCCCTTTATCGTGTATCTGTACACAGTGGATGACTTGATTGTAATCATGTATTGTCTTTCCAATGATAGCATGCAACAAGAGCTTTTCACTGTACCTCAGTACACATGATAATAAACTAAACTGGCTAACTAACTCTTGTGTCGCCATCTCCTACAACAAAGGCCAACATTTTAGTTATTGTTGTTACTTATCAAAGCACATGATCAATTCTCCATTCCCGTTTTAGACCCTTACTCCAGAAAGGTAGTACCTATGGCAGTCTTCGCTTAGTAATCAGTCAGGTAGGACCGTTGGCCCACATTGCCATCTACAGATGGAAGGTTTTGCATAAATGCTGATACCCAGCCCTCTGATCTGAACTACTTAATTAAATTTGTGAATTAATTGAAATCATTCTGCAGGCATTCTGCTCAAAATACCTGCATGACCTAATTAAGCCTAAATTACAGAGTTGCAATGGATTAAGGTTCCCGAAACAAATGAACAGCTTAGAACTAAAAATGCCTGAAGGCTGCTGCAGAGCAGCCAAGTACCTTGCTCTGAATTGATTATCTACACCCTGACCAATTTAGTTGTGTTTCTGTAGGTTCATAATTGGTTTGTTTCAGGTTTTGCATTGTTTCAATATTTTAATGACGCCTTGCATTGTTGTATCAGAAGTGGGCGGCACGGTGGCGCAGCGGTAGAGTTGCTGCATTGCAGCGCTGGCAGCGCCAGGCACCCTGGTTCGATCCCGACTGCGGGTGCTGTCTGCACGAAGTTTGTACGTTCTACCCGTGACCTGTGTGGGTTTTCTCCGAGATCTTCGGCTTCCTCCCACTCTTCAAAGACGTACAGGTGTGCGGGTTAATTGGCTTGGTATAAGTGTAAATTGGCCCTTATGTGTGTGGGATACTGTTAATGTGCGAGGATCACTGGTTGGTGCGGACCAGGTGGGCCGAATGGCCTGTTTCTGCGATGTATCCCAAAGCTAAAAGTACATGTGGCAGAGCAGATATCCCCACTTGAGGCATTAATTTTTGATAGTTTAGTTTTTGAAATACAGTGCAGAAACAGGCCCTTTGTCCCACCAAGCCCACGCCGACCAGTGATCCCTGGAAACTAGCACAATCCTTCACACTAGCGATAATTTACAACCTTTACCAAAGCCAATTATCAGAATCTATGAAATTCATTGCCACAGATGGCTGACAAGGCCAAGTCATTGGGTATTTTTAAAGCTGAGATTGACAGATTCTTGACTACTAAGGGTGTCGAGGGTTATGGGTAGAAGGCAGGAGAATGGAGTTGAGAGAGGAAAGATAGATCCATCATGATTGAATGGCGAAGTTGACTCGATGGGCTGAATGGCCTAATTCTGCTCCTATGACTTGTGGATCACCCGCACACTAGATCTATCCCACACACTGGGGACAATTTTGCAGAAGCCACTAACCTACAAAGCTGCACGTTTTTGGGACGTGGGAGGAATCTGGAGAAAACCCACGCAGTTACAGGGAGAACGTATAAACTCCATGCATACAGCACCCGTGGTCAGGATTGAACCTGGGTCTCTGGCGCTGTAAGACAGCAAATCTACCGCTGCACCTCTGTGCACCCCTTAAGTTTTACACGCTTGCACTTTAAATTCAAAACCATATTAGTAAGGAACTGCAGATTCTGTGGGATTGGCAGCATCTCTGGAGAGAAGGATTGGGTGACGTTTCAGGTCGAGACCCTTCTGATTAAAAATGGAGGCCTGAATTCAAGGCTTTGTATGTAAGATAGTGCTAGTGCACTGGGTGATTGCTAGTAGGCGTGGTCTCGGTGGGCCATAGGGCCTGTTTCCGCGCTGTATCTCTAAACTGAACAAACCTGTATGAAGGAACAGCAGATGCTGGTTTAAACCAAAGATAGACACCAAATGCTGGAGTAACTCAGCAAACAGGCAACATCTCTGGAGAGAAGGAATGGGTGATGACAGTGATGACAGATATCAATGGTGAAAAATTATCTCTTAAAGTCATCTCTCAATCCCCCTTGTCCCTCTTTCTCCACTAACCAAAGGCAATCAAAGGTTCAAAAGTTCAAAGGTTCAAAGGTTGATTTATTGTCACATACACCTAGGTGTAGTGAAATTCGTTTTGCCAATGCAGCACATAAAAAAGAATACAAACATAGCAATAATAAATAGCTTCAACATAAAAACACCCCCCCACAATGGTTCCCATTATGGGGGAAGGCACAAAGTCCAGTCCCATCCCCAATGTTCACCCATAGTCGGGCCTATTGAGGCCTCCACAGTTGCCTTCACAGAGGCCCGATGTTCCAGGCCGTTCTCGCCGGGTGATGGTGTTCTGGCGTCGGGAGAGTCCTCTCAGCGGCTTGGGAACCCTGGAACGGCCGCCTCCCTACTCGAGACCGTGGCTTCCGGAGCCGACAAGGCCGCGCCGAATGGAGCTCAACTGGCGATCTCAGGGGAAGCAGACCACTTTTATGCCCCTGCTATTTTACTTGAGTACTATTACAACGAGTCTGCCCTGCCATTATTTGCCTTAGCCCCTCTTCTGGTGGTGACTTACATTTTTCCACTCGAGCAAAAGCCTTGATGAATTAGCTAGTACGATCCTTGTGGCATTTCAAGGTTATGGAAATGGCTATATTAATGCAAATTCCTTCTTTATTACTTTGAGAGTGATGCCGTTTCTAAATGATGGTTCGCAGCATGATGTTAAACACAATAAAAATAGAATGGTCTTAAAATGATTGCATGAAATTCAATTCAATTCAATTCAATTCAACTTTATTGTCATTGCACAGATACAAGTATGGGTACAACGAAATGCAGTTTAGCGTCAGTCCGTAGTAATAGTGCAATATGGAAATAAAAATACAGAATAAACAAACAATGTGGACGGAGAGACTGGAGAAATCTATCGGCGGGACTCCGAGTTCAGCAATGTGATAGTGTTGTTGTAGAAGCTGTTCCTCATCCTACTAGTACGAGACCTGAGGCTCCTGTACCGCCTCCCTGATGGGAGGAGGGCAAACAGTCCATGGTTAGGGTGGGAGGGGTCTTTGATGATCTTCCCGGCCCGTCTCAGACACCGCTTTCGGTGGAGGGCATCCATGGCAGGGAGCGGGGCACCGATGATGTACTGAGCGGTTTTCACCACCCGTTGTAGTGCCTTCCTGTCCGCTACGGTGCAACTGCTGTACCATACCGTGAAGCAGGTGGTCAGGATGCTTTCGATGGTACAGCGGTAAAAGTTGGTCAGGATCTGGGGGGACAGGTGGGCTTTCTTGAGCCTCCTCAGGAAGTAAAGGCGTTGCTGCGCCTTTTTGATCAGCTTGGAGGTGTTGAGGGACAAGGACAGATCCTCCGAGATGTGTACCCCGAGGAATTTGTAGTTGGAGACGCGCTCCACCTCAGTCCCGTTTATATGGATGGGGGTATGTCTGCCCCCTCTGTTCTTCCTGAAGTCAACAATAATTTCCTTCGTCTTCTTGGAGTTGAGGACGAGGTTATTGTTGGCACACCAGGTTGTCAGGTGCTGGCAATGAAATATTAAAAGCATTAAACATGACATGCCAGTGTAAAATGCCTTTGTCTAAGTATATCATCCAGCTCCTTACTAACCAGAATGGGTTACCACTTTGATGTAAGTGGTGAGTACTGTCCATTCAATTCAAGCCCAATTGCAACAGAGTAGTGCAGCGGAGAGCTACTGCTTTTGCAGCTCCATGGAGTCGGGTTCAACCCTGACTATGGGTGCTGTCTATACGGAGTTTGTACGTTCTCCCCGTGACTGCGTGGGTTTTCTCCTAGACCTTCGGTTTCCTCCCACACTCCAAAGGCGGACTGGTTTGTAGGTTAATTGGCTTGGTATAATTGTAAAATAGTCCCTAGTGCGTGTGGGATAGTGTTAGTGTGCGGGGATCGGTGGGCCGAAGGGCCTGCTTCTGCGCTGTATCTCTAAACCATACTAAACTTTTGTGGTTTCTGGATCAGTTTCTTTGATGGCTTGCAGAGCATTGTTAGCAAGATGTCCAATGTGCCCCCACAATTACAGCAGTGTTCCATTTATAATACAGGTCTAACTTTGCAAAATGATGCTAAGCTGCTTAGGAGGAAAGGTTCTCAAATAAGAATTAAGCCTAATCAAATCAAAAATTATTAGTGTAGGAAGGAACTGCAGATGCTGATTTACACCGAAGACAGACACAAAATGGTGGAGTGACTCAGCGGGACAGGCAGCATCTCTGGAGAGAAGGAATGGGTGATGTTTTGGGTCGAGACCCTTCTTCAGGCTGCGAGTCAGGGGATACAGTATGGACAAAGATATATCCAACGAGAATGTTGTAAGGTGTGAAAAGGACAGATTAAAGCAGATGGCGATCAAGGAAATGTAGAATGGTTCATTGCTGGCTGAGGGGAAGGTGACAACGAGGCATACAAACAGTAAAATGAATCAGGAGGACAGTGAAACTAGTTGGAGAACTAGGGTGGGGAGGGATGGAGAGAGAGGGGGGAAGCAAGGGTTACTTGAAGTTAGAGAAATCAATATTCATACACGCTGGGTTGTAAGCTGCCCAAGCGAAATATGAGGCGCTGTTCCTCCAATTTGCGTTTGGCCTCACTGTGACACCGGAGGAAGCCCAGGACTGAAAGATTGGTGTGGGACTTGGAGGGGGAGTTAAAGTGTTTAGCCTCTGGGAGATATTAGAATTGATGATCAAAGAACGGAGAAGGGGTTGGGTGTCAAGGAGCATGTTAAGGAGGAAAGAGAGGCAGAAATGTGAAGAGGTTTCATGAGGAAATTCCAGGGGGAAAGCAGGGGTAGTTGAGGTGGAAGTATTTTGGGCTGAAATGGGGTGGCACGGTGGCGCAGCGGTAGAGTTGCTGCCGCACCACGCAGAGATCCGGGATCGATCTCGACCACGGGTGCTGTCTGCACGGAGTTTGTACGTTCTCCCCGTGACTTGCGTGTGTTTTCTCCCGGATCTCCGGTTTCCTCCCACACTCCAAAGACGGACTGGTTTGTAGGTTAATTGGCTTGGTGTAAATGTAAATTGTCTCTAGTGTGTGTAGAATAGTGTTAGTGTGCGGGGATTGCCGGAGGGTGCGGACTCGGTTGGTCGAAGGCATGATTCCATGCTGTATATCTCTAAACTACACAAAACAAAAGTAAACTAAACTAAACCTCACTCAGGTCAGGGAAGGGGAGAAGTGTAAAACATTGTGTTAGTTCAAAGTGACTTCTTGGTGGCTTGGTCTACAGAGACAGAGATAGTCTACATTTAGTCTAATTTACATGCAGCATTTATGTGTGCTGCTATTATATTCATCAAAAATCTCCATAATGACAATTGCTAGGGTCTAAATGAAAATGGAAAATACTGCAGATGCTGGAAATCTGAAACAAAAAGGGAAAATGCCGGGAAAAGCACAGCAAATCAGGAAGCATTTGTGGAATGAGAAACAGTTAACATTTGAGATTTAAGATCCTTCATGCTCAGGATCAGGATCTGCCCACTGTTCCTCCCCACCCTCATTCTCTGACAAGTTTCACTGTCCTTCTGATTAATTTTATTGATTGCATGCCTCCTTCTCACCTTCCCCTCAGCTAACAGTAAACCATTCTACATTTCCTTATCAACGTCTGCTTTAATAATAATAATAATGGATGGGATTTATATAGCGCCTTTCTAATACTCAAGGCGCTTTACATCGCATTATTCATTCACTCCTCAGTCACACTCAGTGGTGGTAAGCTACTTCTGTAGCCACAGCTGCCCTGGGGCAGACTGACGGAAGCGTGGTTGCCAATCTGCGCCTACGGCCCCTCCGACCACCACCAATCACTCACACACATTCACACACATTCACACACAGGCAAAGGTTTGATCTGCTTTGATCTGTCATTTTCACACCTTACCCTCCCATATCTCTAGGCTCCCTCTTCACTGTCTCTCAGTCTAAAGATGGGTCTCGACCCCAAACGTCACCCATTCCTTCTATCCGGAGATGCTGCCTGTGTTACTCCAGCATTATCTATCTATCTATCTATCTATCTATCTATCTATCTATCTATCTATCTATCTATCTATCTATCTATCTATCTATCTATCTATCTATCTATCTCTCTATCTCTCTATCTATCTATCTATCTATCTATCTATCTATCTATCTATCTATCTATCTCTAAAACTCTGATCTTGTGCTCTTCCGGTTTGCGCGGTTTTCCTATTTGCTCAAAAACGGTACGCGATAGCGCTACGATTTTTTGTCAGCTCACTCACCGTTCTCCTGTGCTGCGAGTGCACCAAGTTTTGTTCTGATCAGTAGTATCTTGTAAAATTTAGCGAGGTTTAAAAATCGCAAAAAACACGCGTGCGCAGATTGATCTCCTCTCCTGCCAGTCAGCGCCGCGTGGATTGGTCACTTCTTCTGTCACTCCCCGGGACGGTCCGCCCCTTCCTGCACCATCGCGTCTTTACTGGAGCTGAGGGATGCTCTAGGTGGCCGGCGGAAGTCTCCACAATTTTTGGAGGAACCGGAAGTGGCCCGGCCTGGCCTGGCGCGGTGTTGGAGATGTTGCCAAACGGAATGCAGAGAGTCTGATCCCGGCGGAGGAGAGCGTCCAGCATCCGCTGTGAGTCCCAAATGCACCACCATCGCAACACCCCGCAGCTCCAGCCCCTTCCCCTCTAGTCCCCCTCGCTGGCTCATGTGATACCCCCTCTACCCCATGGCTCTTCGCCGTCTTTTTTCACCCCGCCCCCCGCCCACACGCCGGCGCAGCCGTAGCTGCTGGAGCTTCCGGGCCGAGCCGAGGATCCGAGACCTGGCTCTAAGGGCACTGATGGCTGATGCTCCTCCGGGGCACGCACGAAGGGAGAGGAGTTATGGAGGGTGGAGGGAGGCAGGAGGGAATGTGGGGGAGGAGGGGAATAGAGAGAGAGGAGGGTGGGAGTAGAGGAGGGGGAGTGGGGGAGGTAGGGTGTGGGGAATAGAGGGAGAGGAGGGCAGTGGGGGAGGTGAGGAAGGATAGTGGGAGGAATAGGGGATGGTGAGGAGTGGGGGAGGTGGGGGATAGAGGGCTGGGAGGGGGTAGGGAGGGGAGAGGAGTTATGGAGGGAGGGAGGGAGTGACTGAGGGTCGGGGAAAGGAGAGGGAAAGAGAGGTGAGGGAGGGATTGGGGAGGAGGAGAGGTGAAAGAAGAGGGAGGGTGAAGAGGAGGGGGAGAAAGTGCTAGGGATGAGGGGAAATGAGCTGCGCTTGTGTAGTTGGGGGCTATGGGTGAGTGGTGGAATATTGTGTTGAGGAACCAAGCCTGCTGTGTGACAGGGCCCACAGTCTAGTTTTCTGTATTATTAGAAACTATTTATATTTACGATGCCTTGGCATTGATGGGAATAATAAAGTCTGTGTTGCATCAGTTAAATTGGATGGCATAACATCCACTCTTAATGCATGAATCACATATTACGTTTATTTTTAACACATGTTTAAATGTGTTTGCACCAATTTTCAGTTGAAACCCTGCCCAATAACAATGAAAATGTTCCAGAGAGTAAAATATCAATGACCCAGTCAAGACATTTTCATTCACGGCTGAGTGAAGATGCTGTGATTTGCTCCATTTTGTAAGTTCCGTTATGGATCCTTTTTTTCCTGACGGTAAGGCCAGGATGAGTGCTGTGGACATTGATCACATTATCGATGCAACATTGATGTTAGAAAAGATTGACCTTGGAAAGGCTTGGTCCAATTTCTGAACTTAAATGGGTGAAAGCACATTTAAACATTTGCAAAATGAATGGGATAAGAGATGTGTGGCTTGTGCTGTTGTTGCAATCGGAATGGTACCATTCGGCGCTGTCGTTTGGGCGCCGACGTTTCGGCGCCTCCGTTTCGGGGTGTTAGAGTTAGGGTTAGGGTATGGGTTAGGGTTAGGGTGCCACAGCGGTGGGCCAGTGGAAACCAATTTCCAAACTTGTTAACATAAAGCTGATCTCACTTGCAATATCCTGGCATAGGAACTTCTTGCAGAGGGTGATGAATCTCAGGAATTCACTATCCCGGAGTATTGTGATGCATGGAACACTTTTATTTACCTGGTGGTATTTACAGAGGTTAGGTCCTAATACATTCTGGGTCAACAGGTTGTCTGGTGCAGGTCGGAGATGGATTTTCATGTCAGTGTATCAACTTCAATAGGAGGGGTGAGTTAAAGTGTTTAGCAACCGAGAGATATTAGAATTGATGACCAAAGAATGGAGAAGGGGTTGGCTTTCAAGGATCATGTTAAAGGAGGAAAGAGAGGCAGAAAAGTGAAGAGGTTTTAGGGAGAGAATTCCAGGGGGAAAGGGTTCCGACCCAAAGCATTGTTTGTCTATTTCCCCCCACAGATGCTGCCGGAGCCATTGAGTTCCACCAGCTGTTTGCTTTATACTCAAGACTCCAGCATCCAGAATCTTTTGTGTCTACATTGTGTTACATCCTGGTCAGGTGGAGCATTTTATTTGCATGGCAAATCTACCTCGTGCCTTTTCCATTCAATAGTTTGGTTGCTGCTTTCATGTAAATTTTAAGAGCTACTATCTGACAATAAGGCAACATTTGGATGTTCCTGTAACTTTGATAATGGTCCTCATGATTGTTTGGAATGTCCCTCCACAAAGCCAGGAATGAGTGGGTTAGCATATGATGAGCGTTTAACAGCAATGGGCCTCTACTCGCTGGAGTTTAGAAGGTTGAGGGGGGGGGGACCTCATTGGAACTTACAGAATAATGAAAGGCATAGATAGAGTGGATGTGGAAAGGATGTTTCCACTAGTGCCTCAGAATTAAAGGGCACTCTTTTAAAAAGGAGGTGAGGAGAAACTTCTTTAGTCAGAGGGTAGTTAATCTGTGGAACTCGTTGCCACGGAGGGCTGTGGAGACCATGCCAGTGGACATTTTTACGGCAAGGATAGGCAAATTCTTGATTAGAACGGGTGTCAAGGGTTATGGGAAGAAGGCAGGAAAATGGGAATCAGGAGGCAGAGATCAGCCGTGATTGAATGGCGGAGTGGACACGATGGGCCGAACGGTCTAATCTACTCGTATAACTTGTGAACTTGTGACCAAGTCGATTCAGATAACATGGGGATGAGGTCAAAATGGTGAACTGCCAAAGATGAGCTCCGAAACGCAGCATGGAAACAAGCACTTCTGCTCAGTGACTTAACGCCGGCCATCGATCACCCATACACTAGTTCCTCGTTACCCCACTTTCCCACTCATTATCCTACACACTCGGGTCAATTTTACACAAAGCCAATTAATCTACAAATCTGCACGTTTTTGGAATGTGGGAGGAAAAGGGAGCACCCAGAGAAAACCCACGCGGTCACAGGGAGAACGTACAAACTCCGCACAGACAGCGCAACCTAGTTAGGCTCGAATCTGGCGCTGTGAGGTAACGACTGAGCCGTTGATCCACTGTGTCGCCCTGTGTTACAAGCTCTTTAAGTAGATTGAAGATGAATTATGTTCTGTTGTCATGAATCAGTTTTTCAGGAAGCCCTTGTACTGAAAGCAGCATTCAAATTGCTATGGTAACCATTGTGGCTTTGAACTCTTTCATCCTTCCATTGATTGAAAACTTGACTATTAAGTTAACTATTAAGGGCGGTTTTATGCGTAAACAATTGAGTTTCTCCAAGATGCTGAGGCCTAGATCACATCTCGGCAGCTATCATCAGTTTCCGATGAGTTTTCCTGTATCTCTATTGCACACAGCATCATAACAGTATCCCTCCATTTAGAAGTAGGTTAATTGGCTTGGTGTATGTGTAAAGAATTGTCCCTAGTGTGTGTAGGATAGTGTTAATGTGCGGGGATCGCTGGTCAGCGCGGACTCGATGGGCCGAAGGGCCTGTTTCCGCGCTGTATCTCTAAACTAAACTAAACTAAACTAAACTTTAAAAAAAGTCAATCCAATACATAACCGGTCGGGAATCAGAGAGGGGGTGGAATGAGATGGTGGTGGATGCTGGACAAGGGGCCCGGTGAGAGGAACCGGGGGGGGGGGGGGGGAGTCTAAACCTCCGCGCCCTCATTGTCGACTGCAGGAGGTGCTCCCTCACTGGGGAACGAGGGTTGGACAGGGCCGGGCGTGGAGAGGGGCGAACGTTCGCGGGACGACCGGAATGGAGGAGGAGACGGGCCATTGTGGACAGCTGCAGCTGGGACTGTAAAATGGCGCAAAGATGGCGCCACTTGCACGTGGACGCGGTGGGCTGTTCCGTACATACTGTACTAACCAGGGAGATTGTGCTTATGAACAGGGGATAGTCTTGCTGAGCTGTCTGCAAATACCACGTGTAGCTGGTACACCTGACAATAACAAAACCATTGTCTAACCCCCTTTGTATTTGTCCATGACAAAGTGGCCACCATGAATCTACTAGAATACATTTTCCTTGAATGTTGCGCAATTCCAGATCTAGCCTGTAAAATGGCACTTTACTGAGAACCCGTCAACTCTGACTAATATCCTCTTTTGTGGCTGTTTTTCTCATTTCCTTGAGACCACTAGCTGAGATAGAGCCTGTATATCATTTGCTTTTGTCAGCACTGTACCTCCTCCCACCCAGCCTCTTGTGGGGACACAATCCCCTTTCCTCCGTTTCTCTGTTTCTGCCAGATCTGTTCTCAAGATGAGGCCTTCCACTCTAGGGCTTCTGAAATGTCCTCTTTTCTTCCTGAAACGTGGCTTCCCTCCGTCGCAGCCTGGTTCCACCCACCACTTACAACCTTCCACAGTTGCACCTCTCATCCCATACTGCAGTATGCCGACATCTAATCTCTTTCCTCTCACTCCTGATGTCGGGTCGCAACCCGGAATATTGACTTACATCTTTTGCCTCCACAGATGCTGCTTGACCCATGACTCTGTTCTCTGATCTCTGGTTTACCCACTTTCTCTGGTCACATTACACATCCACGCCTACACATCTCAACTAATGCTCCTCGTGCTTCCCCGAGAATCATTTCTTTGTATTTCAGAGAGAAATTTCACTTTATCATTTTATTTATTCATTTTATCATTTTATTTATTTTATTTATTCATGTGCGTATATATTTATATTACGGTATATGGACACATTGATCTGTTTTGTAGTAAATGCCTACTATGTTCTGTGTGCTGAAGCAAAGCAAGAATTTCATTGTCCTATCAGGGACACATGACAATAAACTCACTTGAACTTGAACTTGAGAAATCAGTTCAGTTTAGTTTTATCGCCATCTGTGCCGAGGTACAGTGAAAAGCTTTTGTTGCGCGCTAACCAGACAGCGGAAATCCAACACATGATTACAATCGAGCCACTTACAGTGAGTGTATGGATATACAGGATAAGGGAATCACGTTTAGTTCAAGGGAAAGCCAGCAAAGTCCGATCAAAGATAGTCCAAGGGTCGCCAATAGGGTGGGTGGCAGTTCAGGACTTGCTCTCTAGTTGTGGTAGGATGGCTCAGTTACTCGATAATAGCTGGGAAGAAACTGTCCCTGAATCTGGAGGTGTGCCTTTTCACACTTCTTGTCCCCGAGGGGAGAGGCGAGAAGAGGGAGTGGCCAGGGTGTGACTTGTCCTTGAGTCTTCTCTGAATCCTCAAATAAATGCAGCATTGACACATGTTCTTGTAGATTTGCTCTTGGGAGTCAGTGATAAATTTCTACTATCAATTTTCTTCAGTAGCAATTGATGTTCAACTTTTCTCATCCATATCTGACAGCTAATCAAATGTGTCTGTTTTTTATGTTGGTGTAACCTGTTTCTGCTTTGTCTACAATATAATTGGCTTCTCATTTTATACCAGGATGGATCCTTCGTCATAGCTGAGGCATCTTCCTGTAAAACGATAGATCTTTTTATTCTTGTCATGTAACAAGTTCTTCCTGGTGCTCACCATTATGTTAGGTCCGTTAAAATTTGTTTTATTCGATTATGACCCATTTATTCATCATTTTCCTTCATTACTTATTTTCTGACATTTGAAGAAAAACGTTCTGTATTGAATGAGGATTCAGAGAAATGTCTTGTCCTCAGATGCTTCCATTTCAGCAGCTGTGTCACAAAGAGTCACATTATGGTCAAAGAGCAGAGACAGAGAGAGGCAGAGTGTCACAGCTGCTGCCCGACAACGCCAGAGATTTTAAAGATACAGCAGGGAAACAGGCCGTTCGACCCACCGAGTTCTCGCCAACCAGCGATCACCCCGTACACTAGCACTATCCTACTACACACTAGGGACAATTTACAATTTTGCTAAAGCTAATTAACCTGCAAACCGGAATGTCTGTGCAGTGTGGAAGGAAACCGGAGCAACCAGAGAAAAACCCATGCGGTCACAGGGACAACGTACAAACTCCATATAGACAACACCCGTAGTCGGGATCGAATCCGGGTCTGTGCCGCTGTAAGGCAGCAACTCTATCGCTGCGCCACCCTGCCCGGGTTCGATCCTGACCTCGGGTGCTGTCGGTGCGAAGTTTGCACGTTCACCCTGTGACTGCGTGGGTTTTCTGCAGGTGCTCCGCTTTCTCCCCACATTCCCAAGCCGTACAGGATTGGAGGTTAATTGCCCCTAGTATGGAGGGAGTGGATGCGAAAGTGAGATTACATAGAACTCGTGTGCGGGTGATTATTGGTCGGCGCCGACTAGGTGATGCGAAGAGCCTATTTCCATGCTGTATCTCTGGGTGATGCCAGCGTTGGCTGCCTCACCAACAGTCTGTCCGTCCTTTCCTTCTTTGTGTTTTAATTATATGTGTTAATTGTATGTTTTTAGTGTTCTTTAGCTTGTTTTATGTGGGGGGTGGGGTGGGTGGGTGGCGGTTAGGGGGAAACTTTTTCTAATCTCTTACCTCGACAGAGATGCGATTTTTTCCCGTATTGTATCTCTATCCGCACCGCGATCTAACATCGAGGAGTTGGCGGCCTTTGCTGGAGACCGATTTTGAGAGCTCCACCGCGGGGAGCCTGCGGGACTTTAACATCGCGGAGCCCGCGATCTCTGGTCAGAGACCGACTTCGGGAACTCCAAGCATCGGGAGTTTCAACTGTCCCGACGTGGGAGTTTCAATCGCCCCGATGCAGGAGTTTCAATTGCCCCGACATGGGGGCTTCGACCGCCGGCTGCGGGAGCTTCGATCGCCCCAACGGATGGTTCAACTGCCCCGACCGATGGAGAATAAAGAGGAAGAAGTTTGGACTTTATTGCCTTCCATCACAGTGAGGAATGTGGGGAATCGGCTGTGGTGGATGTTTATGTTAACTTTTACGTATGCGTGTGTGTCTTGTTGCTTTTTTTTGTCACTGTACCTCCTCCCACCCAGCCTCTTGTGGGGACACAATCCCCTTTCCTCCGTTTCTCTGTTTCTGCCAGATCTGTTCTCAAGATGAGGCCTTCCACTCTAGGGCTTCTGAAATGTCCTCTTTTCTTCCTGAAACGTGGCTTCCCTCCGTCGCAGTCTGGTTCCACCCACCACTTACAACCTTCCACAGTTGCACCTCTCATCCCATACTGCAGTATGCGACATCTAATCTCTTCCTCTCACTCCTGATGTCGGGTCGCAACCCGGAATATTGACTTACATCTTTTGCCTCCACAGATGCTGCTTGACCAATGACTCTGTTCTCTGATCTCTGGTTTACCCACTTTCTCTGGTCACATTACACATCCACGCCTACACATCTCAACTAATGCTCCTCGTGCTTCCCCGAGAATCATTTCTTTGTATTTCACAGAGAAATTTCACTTTATCATTTTATTTATTCATTTTATCATTTTATTTATTTTATTTATTCATGTGCGTATATATTTATATTACGGTATATGGACACATTGATCTGTTTTGTAGTAAATGCCTACTATGTTCTGTGTGCTGAAGCAAAGCAAGAATTTCATTGTCCTATCAGGGACACTTGACAATAAACTCACTTGAACTTGAACTTGAACTTGAGAAGTCAGTTCAGTTTAGTTTTATCGCCATCTGTGCCGAGGTACAGTGAAAAGCTTTTGTTGCACGCTAACCAGTCAGCGGAAATCCAACACATGATTACAATCGAGCCACTTACAGTGAGTGTATGGACATACAGGATAAGGGAATCACGTTTAGTTCAAGGGAAAGCCAGCAAAGTCCGATCAAAGATAGTCCAAGGGTCGCCAATAGGGTGGGTAGCAGTTCAGGACTTGCTCTCTAGTTGTGGTAGGATGGCTCAGTTACCCGATAATAGCTGGGAAGAAACTGTCCCTGAATCTGGGGGTGTGCCTTTTCACACTTCTTGTCCCCTGAGGGGAGAGGCGAGAAGAGGGAGTGGCCAGGGTGTGACTTGTTCTTGAGTCTTCTCTGAATCCTCAAATAAATGCAGCATTGACACATGTTCTTGTAGATTTGCTCTTGGGAGTCAGTGATAAATTTCTACTATCAATTTTCTTCAGTAGCAATTGATGTTCAACTTTTCTCATCCATATCTGACAGCTAATCAAAATGTGTCTGTTTTTTATGTTGGTGTAACCTGTTTCTGCTTTGTCTACAATATAATTGGCTTCTCATTTTATACCAGGATGGATCCTTCGTCAATAGCTGAGGCATCTTCCTGTAAAACGATAGATCTTTTTATTCTTGTCATGTAACAAGTTCTTCCTGGTGCTCACCATTATGTTAGGTTCGTTAAAATTTGTTTTATTCGATTATGACCCATATATTCATCATTTTCCTTCATTACTTATTTTCTGACATTTGAAGAAAAACGTTCTGTATTGAATGAGGATTCAGAGAAATGTCTTGTCCTCAGATGCTTCCATTTCAGCAGCTGTGTCACAAAGAGTCACATTATGGTCAAAGAGCAGAGACAGAGAGATGCAGAGTATCACAGCTGTTGCCCGACAACGCCAGAGATTTTAAAGATACAGCAGGGAAACAGGCCGTTCGACCCACCGAGTTCTCGCCAACCAGCGATCACCCCGTACACTAGCACTATCCCACTACACACTAGGGACAATTTACAATTTAGCTAAAGCTAATTAACCTGCAAACCTGAATGTCTGTGCCGTGTGGAAGGAAACCGGAGCAACCAGAGAAAACCCATGCGGTCACAGGGACAACGTACAAACTCCATATAGACAACACCCGTAGTCGGGATCGAATCCGGGTCTGTGCCGCTGTAAGGCAGCAACTCTACCGCCTGCACCACCCTGCCCGGGTTCGATCCTGACCTCGGGTGCTGTCGGTGCGAAGTTTGCACGTTCACCCTGTGACTGCGTGGGTTTTCTGCTGGTGCTCCGCTTTCTCCCCACATTCCCAAGCCGTACAGGATTGGAGGTTAATTGCCCCTAGTGTGGAGGGAGTGGATGCGAAAGTGAGATTACATAGAACTCGTGTGCGGGTGGTCATTGGTCGGCACCGACTAGGTGATCCGAAGAGCCTATTTCCATGCTGTATCTCTGGGTGATGCCAGCGTTGGCTGCCTCACCAACAGTCTGTCCGTCCTTTCCTTCTTTGTGTTTTAATTATATGTGTTAATTGTATGTTTTTAGTGTTCTTTAGCTTGTTTTATGTGGGGGGTGGGGTGGGTGGGTGGCGGTTAGGGGGAAACTTTTTCTAATCTCTTACCTCGACAGAGATGCGATTTTTTTCCGTATTGTATCTCTATCCGCGCTGCGGCCTAACATCAAGGAGTTGGCGGCCTTTGCTGGAGACCGATTTGAGAGCTCCACCGCGGGACTTTAACATCGCGGAGCCCGCGGTCTCTGGTCAGAGACCGACTTCGGGAACTCCAAACATCGGGAGTTTCAACTGTCCCGACGTGGGAGTTTCGATCGCCCCGATGCAGGAGTTTCAATTGCCCCGACATGGGGGCTTCGACCTCCGGCTGCGGGAGCTTCAATCGCCCCAACGGATGGTTCAACTGCCCCGACCGATGGAGAATAAAGAGGAAGAAGTTGACGACACCACTATTGTGGGGCGTATCACTGATGGGGATGAGTCAGAGTACAGAAGAGAGATCGAGCAACTGTCCATATGGTGCCAGCGCAATAACCTGGCCCTCAACACCAGCAAAACCAAGGAACTGATTGTGGACTTTGGAAGGAGTAGGAGGGGGACCCACAGCCCCATTTATATCAACGGGTCGATGGTTGAAAGGGTCAAGAGCTTCAAATTCCTGGGCGTGCACATCTCTGAAGATCTTTCCTGGTCCGAGAACACTAATGCAATCATCAAAAAAGCACATCAGCGCCTCTACTTTCTGAGAAGATTACGGAGAGTCGGATTGTCAAGGAAGACTCTCTCTAACTTCTACAAGTGCACAGTCGAGAGCATGCTGACCGGTTGCATCGTGGCTTGGTTCGGCAATTTGAGCGCCCTGGAGAGGAAAAGACTACAAAAAGTAGTAAACACTGCCCAGTCCATCATCGGCTCTGACCTTCCTTCCATCGAGGGGATTTATCGCAGTCGCTGCCTCAAAAAGGCTGGCAGTATCATCAAAGACCCACACCATCCTGGCCACACACTCATCTCCCTGCTACCTTCAGGTAGAAGGTACAGGAGCCTGAAGACTGCAACAACCAGGTTCAGGAATAGTTACTTCCCCTCAGCCATCAGGCTATTAAACCTGGCTCGGACAAAACTCTGATTATTACCAACCACTTTCTGTTATTTGCACTATCAGTTTATTTATTCATGTGTGTATATATTTATATCATGGTATATGGACACATTTATCTGTTTTGTAGTAAATGCCTACTATTTTCTGTGTGCTTAAGCAAAGCAAGAATTTCATTGTCCTATACAGGGACACATGACAATAAACTCACTTGAACTTGAACTTGAACACTTTATTGCCTTCCATCACAGTGAGGAATGTGGGGAATCGGCTGTGGTGGACGTTTATGTTAACTTTTACGTATGCGTGTGTGTCTTGTTGCTTTTTTTTTCACATGGCTGTATGGTAATTTGCATATTACAGTACCTTAATTGGTACATGTGACAATAAAAGACCTTTGAAACCTTTGAAACCTTTAAACTAAACTAAACCAAAGTGAAGATCAACGTCAACGGGTCAACGGGTCAGGCAGCATCTCTGGTGAAAAGGAATAGCTGACCTTCCGGGTTGAGACACAACTTCAGATGTCTCTCTAAACTAAAGTGAAATCAGCTGTAGTACCTCACAACTTCTTTGATCTAGGTTGATCAGTCCTTCCATTACTGTATCAGACGGCCTTTTCTCTTGCACGTCACCCTGATTTAAATCATTCAAGTTGTGGTATTGACTAATTGTGATCCAAGGGAGCACCAAAGGTGAGGAACGAACTCTATGCTGCCAGCTGTACATTGCTTTGCAAATTCACAGAGTGCTGGAGCAACTTAACGGGTCAGGCAACATCAGTTTCGGGAATGGATGGGTGACGTTTCCAGCGATGATTCTAGTGTCCTTTTTGCAAGGGGGATGTGGAACATCTAATGTGTAGGAAGGAACTGCAGATGCTGATTTAAACCGACGATAGACACAAAAAGCTGGAGGAACTCAGCGGGTCAGACAGCATCACTGGAGAAAAGGAATAGGTGACGTTTCGGGTCCAGACCCTTCTTCTGTGAGTTCTTTTGAAGAAGAGTCTCGACCCGAAATGTCACCTATTCCTTTGCTCCAGAGATGCTGTCTGGCCCGCTGAGTTACTCCAGCTTTGTGTGTCTCTCTGTGGAAAATCTAAACTGATTTGGCTTCTCTGCTTCCCAGAAGGGGGTTAAATCTTTGTGTCTGCATGTTTGGTTCTGTTTTATTCAGAATTCAAAAAGCACAGATTGAATTATGTATATTTCAAGAATATATTTATTTATAATGCATAGAGTAAATACAATGGGGATCTACCGTTTTCTGCTTTCAGTGCAACATCAATTCAATACACTTTTCCTGTAATGCTTCAATGGCACTCACGTTCACTCTTTAAAACAATGCATTTGTGCAGCATTCGGAACGCTGTCACAGCCCCTCGATGTCCACTGCAGTAGGACCCATGACTGTGGTTCTTCCTCGCAGATCCATTGCAGTCACTGCACCAAGCTGCAGTGCATCACTCCGCACACACTCCTGCACCTAGGAATGCACCAGTCAGCAGCATTCCCTTGCAGGCTTCATCCCTTTACTGTTTAGGACATCACATTTCAATGCAATGATCTCCTGCCTTTGAACGCTCCTGTGTTTGACCTGTGGGACTTTGGCTCAACATTTGATTGAATATGGATTCTTCAGGGGGCCATAACTGTGCTATTTTTAACTGAAACTGCTGCCTGGCAGGCAACAGAGATTGAGTTTGCATACACAGGCTGAACTCAATGTTGGCACGAGTCAGGAAAAGGTACAAGCTTTGCAGAATACTGGTCGGCTGCTTTGATTTGCAAATCGGGCAGGCGCGCAGCGTTTAGTTCCAGGGTTAATCTAATTATGCCTTGTCAAGATGTTGATAGGGCATGTCAGGGCCGGCAGAGTGCGAGCAGAGGATCAATCAAATAATAAGCATCGGGAAAATATGGATGATGAAAGTTGTGTACGGGAACAAAATGCCCAGAAAATAACCAGAGGTGTACATTTGACTTGGCTGAAATGGGCCCGCTAATGTGTCAGGTGTAGAGTGAGTCTTCTGCAGTACTGGGTCCAAGGTGAGAAAGCTGGGGATTTGAGAGAGTGGTTATTATACAGAATTCGTTAGTTTACTGTTGTCACCTGTACCGAGGTACAGTGGAAAGCTTTCTTGTTGCGTGCTAACCAGTCAGCGGAAAGACGATGCACGAATTACATTTAAGCCGTCCACAGTGTACAGATACAGGATAAAGGGAAGGGCGTTTATTGCAGGATAAAGTCCAGTAAATTCAGATTGAAGATAATAGTTCAAAGGTCTCCAATGAAGTAGTTGGGAGGTCAGGACCTCTCTTTGGTGAGAGAACGGTTCAGTTTCATTCATTCATCATCGTTGAAAACATCAGCGACACAGTAGTGCTGGTTTCCAATGGGAACGGTGACGGACACACCACACGTCCCTGTACTCCAGTTCCTGCCGATTTCCGCCGCTGGAAGTATAGGATTTTGGAGTGTGTGCTTTATCATCATTCCTTGCAATGCTATGTACGATGGTGATCGCAACTTCTACTGAAGTGTGGGTGGCCGTTGGCTCGCTAGAAGCTCATCCGCCCTTTGACAGGTCCTGTTTTGGTCCTGCTGGGGGTCCACAGACCCCTCCTCACCTGGCAAACCAGGTGGGGGAGACGGTTTAGTTGCCTGATAACAACTGGGAAGAAACTGTCCCTGAATCTGGAAGTATGTGTTTGCAAACTTCTATAGCTCTTGCTTGATGGTGGAGGGGGGGAGAGGGAGTGTGGTTAGTCCTTGAGCTTCCAAGAGATGGCAAGGAATTTGAGTCAATTGCTGGTCTCCACATTCTACCTCTGGACATGGCCATCACCAAAGGGCAATGCAACTTCAAGGAAAGTTCTAAAACCACCCCTTCAGAGTAGCTAAGGATGGGTAAGGGGACAACACAGTGATGCACAGCCGGTAGAGCCACTGCCTCACATCGCCAGGGACCCGGGCTCAATCCTGTCCTCGGGTGCTCTCTGAGTGGAGTTTGCACGTTCAGTGGAGTGGAGTTTGGAGTTTGCATGGGTTTCTTTTGGGTGCTTCGGTTCCCTCACACGTCCTGTGTGAGTAAAGATGTGCGGGTTGGTAGGTCAATTAGCTGCTGTAAATCATTACAAGTGTGTGAGTAAGGGGTAGAATCTGGGGGAGTTGATGGGAATGTAGGATTAGTACAATGAAAGGTTGATGTTTGGCATGGACCTTTTGGGCTGAAGGGCCTGTTTTTGTGCTGTACCTCTCTATGAAGTGTGTCCTTGCCGGCATGGTCTACAAGCGTTAGGAAGCACACTAGCATTTCAGGGAGTGCAAGGTATGACTGGGTTAGTTGGAAATGTGTTTTGGATGTCGTAATATTTGTCTAAATGTCACTCTTACATTTGTACAAACAAACCATAAGAGAAGTTTGTAGGAAGGAACCGCAGATGCTGGTTTAAACCGAAGATAGACAGAAAAAGCTGGAGTACCTCAGCGGGTCAGACAGCATCTTTAGAGAAAAGGAATAGGTGACGTTTCGGGTGGAGACCCTTCTTCAGACTAAGAGTCAGGGGAAAGGGGCGCAAGAGATATAGACGGTGATGTTGAGGGATCTAGAACAAATGAATGAAAGATATGCAAAAAAGTAGCGATGATAAAGGAAACGGGCCATTGTTAGCTGTGGGCTAGGTGAAAACAAGTTGCAGACAATGAGACTCAACAAGACGACTATGTAGCTAGTGCAACGACTTGGGAGGGGGAGGGATGGCGAGAGAGGGGATGCAAGCGTTACTCGAAGTTAGAGAAATCAATGAAGTTTGTTCTCTTTGAAGGTTTGAATGAATCTCCCCGTGAGGTCATCAAGAGTCACGTACAGCCATGTCTGTTCAAACCCAAGAGAGAAAATTGGAAAACAACCAAACACATTAATTAATGCTTCATTCATTAAATAAATGATCTCTCAGCAGACCATTGTATTTCTCCAATTAGTGCTGTGGTAAGTAATTTGTTAATGACAAGAGTCAGAGAACACACATCAATCGTCATCCCATGACTGGCGCCCACACTTACAAAAAAAATCACACCAACAATTGGCGTGCGGAATATATTTTACTGTATAATTAACATTGCCCTCCTGAATATGAACCTAGTGCAATTTATTATAGAGTCATAGCCATCTCCCATGCTCTCATCATACAGCATGGAAACAGGACCCTCGGCCCAACTTGCCCAAACCGACCAACATGTCCCATCTACACCAGTCCCACCTGCCTGCATTTGGCCTATATCACTCCAAACTTCCATGTACCTGCCTAGACGTTTCTTAAACGTTGCGATCGTCCCTGCCTCAACTACCTTCTCCAGCGGCACGTTCCATACACCCACCACCCATTGTGTGAAATATTCTGAGCAAGCTTTGAGGATCTTGGTTTAGTTTAGAGATACAGTGTGGAAACTGGCCCTTTGGCCCACTGACTCCGCGCCGACCAGTGATTCCCGCACGCTAACACTATCCTACACCCACTAGGGACAACCGACAAGTTTACCGAAGACAATTAATCCTACAAACCTACGCGTCTTTGGAGAGTGGGAGGAAACCGGAGCACCCGGAGAAAACCCACACGGTCACGGGGAGAGCGTACAAAATCCGTACAGACAGCACCCGTGTTCAGGATCGAACCTGGGTCTCTGGTGCTGTAATGCCCCTGTCCCACTTAGGAAACCTGAACGGAAACCTCTGGAGACTTTACGCCCCACCCAAGGTTTCCGTGCGGTTCCCGGAGGTTGCAGGTGGTTGCCGGAGGTTGCAGGTAGTGGAAGCAGGTAGGGAGACTGACAAAAACCTCCGGAAACCTCCGGGAACCGCACGGAAACCATGGGTGGGGCGCAAAGTCTCCAGAGGTTTCCGTTCAGGTTTCCTAAGTGGGACAGGGGCTTTAGGCAGCAACTCTACCGCTGCGCCACCCTTTTTGTTTGAACGGAAGAAAATGATGCAGTCACACAGGAGTGTATTTCACACTTGAAATAAATAACAAGCACTTAGGGCTCTCTTTACGAAGTAGTTGACAGAAATCGTCAACTCCACTCCCTCCAGGAACTTTTGTTTAGCGATCCGTGACTGATCTTGGTGATGGAAGGCCTGAATGGAACATGCTGACAGGAGCCGGTTCATTTGGTTGAAATGCACCTCAATTCCACTTCATTATTTCTGATCTTCTTTCATTTGTATCCCCAGCAGTATGAGTTTGTCAATCACTAACCCGAGAAAATTAATCTCTTCTGAACCGGCAGTCTTCTGAGGAAAGAAAGTTTGAAATTGCCACTGACTTAAGTTCACGCCAAATGTGCTTCCGAAATCCACTCCTGAATGTCAAATTTTAATATAACATCCCTCTTGTTTGGAATATTTCCCAATATAGAATATGCCAACTTTCACTCTAAGATGCATGCAATGTGCTGGAGTAACCCAGCAGGTCAGGCAACATCTCTGGAGATAATGGATAGGTGACGTTTGGGGTTGGGACTCTTCTTATGACCCAAAACGTCACCTGTCCATTTTTTCCGAAGCTGCCTGACCTGTTGAGTTACTGCAACATGTTGTGTCTATCTTTGGTATAAACCAGCATCTGCAGTTCTTTATATTTTGAATATTTTGAATATTTCCCAATGTATTAAATGAAGCGTTCTCACTAAGATAGACACTTAGTTCTGGAGCAACTCAACAGGTCAGGCGGCATCTCTGGGGAATAAGGATTGGTGAGTATTTTGGGTCAGGACCCTTAGAAACATAAAAACATAGAAAATAGGTGCAGGAGGAGGCCATTCGGCTCTTCGAGCCTGCACCGCCATTCATTGGGATCGTGGCTAATCATCCACAATCAGTAACCCGTGCCTGCCTTTTCTCCATACCCCTTGATTCGGCTAGCCCCTAGAACTCTATCTAACTCTTTTTTAAATTCATTTAGTGAATTGGCCTCCACTGCCTTCTGTGGCAGAGAATTCTACAAATTCACAACTCTCTGGGTGAAAATGTTTTTTCTCATCTCAGTTTTAAATGGCCTCTCCTTTATTCTGAGTGTGGACCCTGGTTCTGGACTCCCCCAACATTGGGACAATTTTTCCTGAATCTAGCTTGTCCAGTCCTTTTATAATTTTATAGGTTTCTATAAGATCCCCTCTCATCCTTCTAACTTCCAGTGAATACAAGCCCAGTCTTTCCAATCTTTCCGCATATGACAGTCCCACCATCCCGGGGATTAACCTCATGAACCTACGCTGCACTCCCTCAATAGCAAGGATGTCCTTCTTCAGACCCAAAGTGTCTAAATCCAATCCATCTTCTGCAGAGATGCTGTCTGACCCATTGAGTTACTTCAGCATTGTGTATCTATCTTTGGTATAAACCAGCATTGGCAGCTCCTTGATAAAATATTCTCACTATTTAAATAATTGAATCTTTTATCAACCGAAATATATTGATGGTAATCACAGAATAGGTACGACATGAAAATGAGCCACTTGTCTCATGAGGTCCACTCCAGCTCTATGTTAGAGCACTCCCGGTGGATCCACTTCCCCAGCCTCTCCTCTTCACCCGCAAATGTTTTCCTTTCAGGGTGGGTGGGAACTCAATTGCTGGAGATTAAATCCAAATTTGCATTATCGCGAGTGATATTATGCAAACGACATTTTACACAAAGGTCTCTTAATCCTGCTGATGAATATTGAAGATACCTGTTTCAGCAGGATGTGCCATGCCTAATATTCTCACCTGAAACCACATCACAACTATATCAGTAAAAATACTGTCAGTGGAGAACCAGAAACTTCAAAGCAATTCCCTATATTTATAACCGAGGCAACATGACCACAAAACACTCTGCTTCATGCAAAATGATCTGCTCTCTGCATCCCATTGACTTACATTAGAAACCAGCTGAGAGATTCTCCAGCATTTCTTGTTTACCTTTGATTTTTCCAGCATCTGCAGTTCTTTCTTAAAGATTCTTTCCATTGCCATTTTTAGGTGGCGCAGCGGTAGAATTGCTGCCTTACAGCGCTTACAGTGCCTGAGACCCGGGTTCGATCCTGACTACTGTTGCTGTCTTTACGGAGTTTGTACGTTCTCCCCGTGACCTGTGTGGGTTTTCTCCGAGATCTTCGCTTTCCTCCCACACTCCATAAACGTACAGGTTTTGTAGATTAATTGGCTTGGTGTAAATGTAAAATTGTTCCTAGAGTTTGTAGGATAGTGTTAATATGTGGGATTGCTGGTTGGTGCAGACCCGGTGGGCCGAACATTGGGACCATTTTTCCTGCATCTAGCTTGTCCAGTCCTATTATAATTTTATATGTTTCTATAAGATCCCCACTCACCCTTCTAAATTCCAGTGAAAACAAGCCCAGTCTTTCCAACCTTTCCTCATATGACAGTCCTGCCATCCCGGTGATTAACCTTGTGAACCCACGCTGCACTCCCTCAATAGCAAGAATGTCCTTCTTCAGACCAAAGTTCTGGTTTGGGTCTGAAGACCCAAATCCGCTGGTTGGTGCGGACCTGGTGGGGTGAAGGGCTTGTTTCCGCGCTGTATCTCTAAACTAAACTAAAACTCAACTAAGCCAGTAAAATACCCTAAAAGTTTCTCTGCATTCAGTTTGGCATTTTCCACCAGATGGCAGGGGAACTGAACCAGGGTGACCCTGCACAGTTCACTCACAGGTCTATGGTGTCTGAAAATGTTGAGTTTAATTATATTTCTTAAGATGGCTGAGACACGATAGTCATCTGCATCCCCTGGAGTGGTACAGAGAGAGACGGTACCATGAAGTGTGACAATGGACAATGGACACTGGACAATAGGTGCAGGAGTAGGCTATTCGGCCCTTCGAGCCAGCACCGCCATTCAATGTGATCATGGCTGATCATCTCCAATCAGTACCCCGTTCCTGCCTTCTCCCCATATAATAGACAATGGTGCAAAATATATCTGTGTTCAGGAGCCCAAGAACACATCGAGAGTCAAGAGTGTAGGAAGGAACTGCAGATGCTGGTTTAGTGTCAAGTCAAGAGTATTTTATTGTCATATATGCTTTACAGGCTCTGATTTTGTACAGTCCAATTTAGTGGGTTGGAATTTCTCTCTGTTTTGTCACTCACGGGTAGGTTAATATGAAGTTGCCCTGAAGTTTATTTGTAGTTTAATTTAGATTATTATCGGCACGTGCACCAAGATTCAGTTTGTTTGCTATCCATTTGAAGAAAAGATAGTACATGAATACGAAGATTAGACATGAGTAGATACCTTATCTATGAAGAAATATCTAAAATCAATTACAGTGTATCTGATCAACAGCCAACTGTTAAAGACACAAGGGAATACAGATGATAGTTTAGATAAAAAATCAGCATGGTGGTGCAGCGGTAGAGTTGCTGCCTCTACAATCCTTACAGTGCCAGAGACCCGGGTTCGATCAAGGCTAGGGGTGCTGTCTGAACAGAGTTTGTACGTTCTCCCTGTGACTCCGATTTCTTCGGTTTCCTCCCAAACTTCAAAGATGTACAGGTTTGTAGTTTAATGGGCGAGGTAAAAATGTACATTGTCCCTAGTGCGTGTAAAATAGTGTTAATGTGTGGGGATCGCTGGTCAGTGCGGACTCGGTGGGCCGAAGGGCCCGTTTCAGTACTGTATCTCTAAACTAAACTACATTAAAGACAAAGGGCTGGAGTAACTCAGCAGGTCAGGCAGCATCTGTGGAGAACATGGATAGGTGACGTATCAGGTCGGGACCCTACTACAGGTACACCACCTATCCATGTTCTCCAGAGATGCTGCCTGACCCGCTGAGTAATTTTGGCGCTTTGTGTCTCTTTTTACTCAGCTGTTACAAGTGGAAACATGTTGTGCGGTGAATGGCTATCCCATAGGATAGATATTCTGAAAAGCATTAGATAAATAAAAGTGTGTAGAAAGGAACTGTAGGTGCTGGTTTAAACTGAAGACAGACACAAAATGCTGGAGTAACTCAGCAGGACAGGCAGCATCTCTGGAGAGAAAGAATGGGTGGTGTTTTGGGTCGAGACCCTTCTTCAGACAAGAGACAGTGGAAAGGGAAACGAGAGGTATAGACGGTGATGTGGAGAGGTATAGACCAAATGAAACCAGTCTGAAGAAGGGTCTCTCGACCCGAAACATCACCCATTCCCTCTCTCTACAGATGCTGCCTGAGTTACTCCATCTTTTTGTGTCTATCTAGAAAATGAATGAAAGATATGCAAAAAAGCAACGCTGATGAAGGAAACAGGCCATTGTTCGCTGTTTGCTAGGTGACAACGAGAAGCTGGTGCGACTTGGGTGGGGGAGGGATGAAGGGAGAGGGGGATGCAGGGGTTACTTGAAGTTACAGAAATCAAAAGTCATACCACTCGGTTCTAAGCTGCCCTAGCAAAATATGAGATGCTGTTCCTCCAATTTTCATTTAGCCTCACCCTGACAAAGGAGGAAGTAAATAGAAGTCTCCCTTGTTTCCTATTATCTGTATGTTGTACCTGTCACTTATCAGCTTCCCAGGCAGCTTTCTATTTTTACAGGTTCTAATTTTGTGTTGAGTGCTGCTAACTAATTAAAATGAACATCTTTTGGCATTGGGTTTTTTTTTACCCCTTGGTTGCAATTGTGGTCATAATTTATTCTTATCTCCTGTGAGCCATCCTGAGTGTATAGTAATGCCATACAGTCATTCAGTGATGAAACAGGCCCTTCAGCCCACACCGACCAACATGTCCCATCTACTCTAATCCCACCTGCCTGCATTTGGCCCATATCCGTCTATCTGTCCCTAAACCTGTCCAATCCATGTACCTGTCTAACTGTTTCTTAAATGTTGAGATAGTCCCAGCCTCAACTACCTCCTCCGGCAGCTCATTCCATACACCCACCACCCTTGGTGTGAAAAAGTTACCCCTCAGATTCTTATTAAATCTTTTCCACTTCACATTAAACTAATGTCCTCTGATTCTCCATTCCCCTACTCTAGGCAAGAGACTCTGTGTGTCTACCCGATCTATTCCTCTCATGATTTTATATACTTCCACAAGATCACCCCTCATCCTAAAGCACTCCAAGGAATAGAGTCGCAGTCTACTCAACCTCTCCCTATAGCTCAGACCCTCGAGTACTGCTGTACTCTTTCAGTCATGGCTTGGCTTTTCAATATATGCCTAGTGTGGTTTACAATGAAAATTTAGTAGAAGTTCTAAATACTTATTAGAATTAATTCACTCAATACAGGCATTGCTTTGCATGGCTGCCTTCAATGTTCTTTTCCAAGAGACTAAATGTGCTCAATGGGACACACAATGAACTGCAGTTGCTGGTTTATACCAAAAAAAAGACACAAAGTGCTGGAGTAACTCTACAGGTCAGGCAACATCTCTGGGGAACATGGAATGGTGACCTTTGGGGTCAGGGGCTTCTTCAGACTCATTCAAGTGGAGGCAGAGAGAGTTAGAAGAGAGGTGGGGGGCAGGACAAAGCCTGGAGCATGATAGGTGGATACAGGCGGGGTGGGGGGAGTTTTCTGAATGGCAGATGGTTGGACAAAGGCCAGAGATGAAAGGACAAACGGTGTGAAGATAAAGATAGAAGGGATGCAAATTGTGAAGCCAGATGAAGCAATACAGGTGGGAGGGGACGGGAAGAGGGGGGAGAGGAGAAATGTGCGTGAGTTCAGATGGGCACAGGGAAGAGAGGGGGAAGAAAAATACAAATAAATGAGCAAATAAATAAATAAATAAGCAATGGGCAGGCAAACCAACAGACAGACAGATAGATAGACAGATAGACAGATAGATAGATAGATAGATAGATAGATAGATAGATAGATAGATAGATAGATAGATAGATAGATAGATAGATAGATAGATAGATAGATAGATAGATAGATAGATAGATAGATAGATAGATAGATAGATAGATAGTCTCAAGAACAGATTGAGTCTGAAGAAGGGTTTCGGCCCGAAACGTCGCCTATTTCCTTCGCTCCATAGATGCTGCTGCACCCGCTGAGTTCCTCCAGCAATTTTGTGTACCTTAGATAGATAGATAGATAGGTAGGTAGGTAGGTAGGTAGGTAGGTAGGTAGGTAGGTAGGTAGGTAGGTAGGTAGGTAGGTAGGTAGGTAGATAGATAGATAGGTAGGTAGGTAGGTAGGTAGGTAGGTAGATAGATAGATAGGTAGGTAGGTAGGTAGGTAGGTAGGTAGGTAGGTAGATAGATAGGTAGGTAGGTAGGTAGGTAGGTAGGTAGGTAGGCAGGCAGGCAGGCAGGCAGGCAGGCACAGAGATGGATAGATAGTTTGTTTAAGAAGGAACTGCAGATGCGTGGAAAATCGAAGGTAGGCAAAAGTGCTGAGAAACTCAGCGGGTGCAGCAGCATCTATGGAGCGAAGGAAATAGGCAACGTTTCGGGCTGAAACCCTTCTTCAGATTGTTTCAATAAGTTCCATAATATCTGGTTCACATTTCACGTGGGATACAAATTCATTTTATCGCCACGTTTTCTTTTGAGTGCTTTCATTATTTTTGAGACACTTTGCCTTGCTTTCAGTATATATTTATTTGCACACTCCCTCCCTCTTTAAATCATCCCTGAGAAGTCCACGATGAGAAGAAAGACGAGCAACAGCGGAGAGAGCCCGGGCGAGAAAGGCGAGAGAGAGACAAGAGGAGAGGAGAGCGGGAGAGAGCAGGGGAGAGAGAGGGAGAGAGAGAAGGGGGAGGGAGCAAGCGAAGAGACGAAGAAAAAAGAGAGAAGAGAGAAAAGAACGAAAATAAGAAAAGGAGAGAGAGACAGAGAAGAGAGCAAAGGGAGAGGAAGGGAAGGAGAGAAGAGAGAGAGAGAGAGAGAGAGAGAGAGAGAGAGAGAGAGAGAGGAGGAGAAAGAGAGAGAGAGAGAGAGAGTAGGCGGGAGAGAGAGAGAGAGAGAGAGAGAGAGAGGAGAGAGAGAGAGACGTAGAGATATGAGAGAGCTCTAGTAACTCTCTCTCTCATCTCGCTCTCTCTCTCTCATCTCTATCTCTCTTCTTTATCTCTCTCTCTCTCTCTCTCTCTCTCTATCTCTCTCCTCCTCTCTCTCTCTCTCTCCCCTCCTCCCTGGGACCCCTCAGATCCCATCGTACTTCCCCTTATCTCAACTTGACGCCATTTAGATAGTTGGGAATGCTGGGATAAAATATCAGCCATGAGCATTAATTGGAGGAGCGTGCATGAGGGGCCGAATGACATTCCCATTTTGAGTCCCCAGTGATACGACAGACACAGAACATGCTTAATTAAGATCAACTTTGCGATTTTATGGTGAACCCTGTTTTAATGCATGGCAAAATAAATTCGCTGGAAATCGATCCCCAGCAGCCTCGTTTACAATTAGGACCAAAAATGAGCTGCGTGCTGCAAAAATAAATTGTCAGGTAGAAACCATACCGTCCTTCTTCACGGAAACAGTGAGTGCCAGCTCCAAGAGCGGCTGTTATAATTTTCTTTGACAGCGTCTCCCAAACCTGTAACCTCCACCACCTCTAAGGAAGAGGACAGAAGGTGTATGGGAGAAAGATGCATTGCAAATTACTTGGCAAGCTGCACTCCGTCCATCTGGGTCATGTAGCTGCATATAATAGAGTCACAGAGTAACACGGCGCGGAAAACAGGCCATTCAGCCCAACTTGCCCGTGTCAACCAAGGTGGCTTCTTGGGCTAGTCCCATGGTTTGGGTTTGGCTCATATCCCTCGAAACCTTTCCTATCCATGCACCTGAAGATCTCGGAGAAAGCCATTGTGGTCACGGGGAGAACGGAAGGGGTGGCGCAGCGGTAGAGTTGCTGCTTTACAGCGCTTGCAGCACCAGGGTACCGGGTTCGATCCTGACCACAGGTGCTGTCTGTACGGAGTTTGTATGTTCTCCCCGTGACCTGCGTGGTCTTTCTCTGAGATCTTCGCTTTCCGCCTACACTCCCAAGACGTCCAGGTTTGGAGGTGAATTGGCTTGGTATAAATGTAAATTGTCCCTAGTGTATGTAAGATAGTGCGAGGATTGCTGGTCGGTGGGAGCTCAGTGGGCCGAAGGGCCTGTTTCCACGCTGGACCTCTAAACTAAACTAAACCAAAACTAAACGTACAAACTTCGTACAGACAGCACCCATAGTCGGGATCGATGCCGGGTCTCTGGCGCTGTAAACACTGTTACTGCTCCTGTCCCACTTAAGAAACCTGAACGGAATCCTCTGGAGACTTTGCGCCCCACCCAAGATTTCTGTGCGGTTCCCGGAGGTTTTTGTCAGTCTCCCTACCTGCTTCCACTACCTGCAACCTCTGGCAACCACCTGCAACCTCCGGGAACCGCACGGAAACCTTGGGTGGGGCGCAAAGTCTCCAGAGGTTTCCGTTCAGGTTTCCTAAGTGGGACAGGGGCATAAGGCAGCAGCTCTGGCCCGCCCAGGATTAATGGTTATTTGACATCCTATGGTGAGGTATCTGAGACTCACTACAATGCCCTTGTCCAATATTGCCAGACTCACTTACATTTGAGTCTGTCAATTGATAGCAACTCACTTACATTTAATTTTGCTTTAACTACAGTTCATGGCTTGCTGGAAAGTTCTCCTGGTTTAAATTATTGGACTTTAGCTGAGTTTAATTTATTATTATCACGTACCCACGTGTTGCGTGTGATCCAGTCGGCGAACAAAATATATGTGATTACAATCAGGCCATCCACAGTGTACAGATAAAGGATGAAGCGTATCATCTTTAGTGTAAGGTAAAGTCCAATTATAGATAGTTCAAAGGTTTACAATTAGATAGACGGGAGGTCAGGGCAACTCTCTGGTTAGTGAAAGGACAGTTCAGTTGCCTGATAACAGCTGGGAAGAAACAGTCCCTGAACCTGAAGGTGTGTGCTTTCAAACTTCTGTACCTGTTGCCTGATGGGAGAGAGGAGAAGAAGGAGGGGCCGGTGTGAGACTGGTCCTTGATGATGCTGGTGGCCTTGCCGAGGCAGCGTGAAGTGTAGATGGAGTCAATGGAAGGGAGATTGGTTTGTGTGATGGTTTGGGCTATGTCCACATCTCTCTGCAATTTCTTGTGGTCTTGGATGGAGCTGTTCCCAAACCATGATGTGATGCATCCCGATAAAATGTTTTCTACGGTGCATTTATGGTAAATACATTTTGTACATACATTTTTTGAAGCTTTAGAGTTTGAAAGGTACAGCATGGAAACATGCCCTTCAGCCCACTGAGTGTGGTCAGGTTTGAACCTCCGGCTAAAATGAGCTGACGTGACGTTGAAGGATGTTTAGGAATCATGTGAAGATGCTGGTTTAAACCGAAGATAGACACAAAAAGCTGGAGTATCACAGTGTGACTGGGCAGTATCTCTGGAGAGAAGGAATGGGTGACGTTTTTATGTCAAGACTCTTCGGGCTAGTGATATACGAAGATGGGCCTCGACCCGAAACGTCACCTACTCCTTTTCTCCAGAGATGTTGACTGACCCACGGAGATACTCCAGCATTTTGTGTCTATCTTCAGTTTTAACCGGCATCTGCAGTTCCTTTCTACACAAGGCTCGTGATGTAGCCCATCTTGACCCACAAGCGGCCGTAACACATGGGGTGAAGCAGATAGCCAACTGGTCCTCCCATTGGATGGAAAAACGTGAGTGGTCGCTGTGGAAATGAGGGGTGAGCTCAGAGAGGGCGGGATGTGTGCATCAAAATCCATCTGGATGCCTGTTCGCCATGCTTAAGGGGTCAGAGTGTAGCAAGGTGAGGCTTTTCAAAACTCTTTCAAAGTAATTGTTCAGTTTCATTGTTCATTTTCGCTTATTGTCACGTGTACCGAGGTACAGTGAAAAGCTTTTGCCCTGTGCTAACCAGCCAGTGGAAAGACAATACACGATTACAATCGAGCCATTCACAGTGTACAGACACATGATTAGGGAATAACGTTTTGGTGCAAGGTAAAGCCAGCAAAGTCCGATCAAAGAAGGGTTTCGGTCCGAAACGTTGCCTATTTCCTTCGCTCCATAGATGTTGCTGCACCCGCTGAGTTTCACCAGCATTTTTGTGTACCTCCGATCAAAGATAGTCAGATAGTAGTTCAGGAATGCTCTCTAACTTGCAGTAGGATGGTTCAGTGGCCATAAAACAGCTGGGAAGAAACTGTCCCTGAATCTGGGGGGTCGTGCGTTTTCATACCTCTGTACCTTTTGCCTGATGGGAGAGGGGAGAAGAGGGAGTGGCCGGGGTCTGACCCATCCTTGATCATGCTGCCGGCCATGCCGAGGCAGCGTGAGATGGAGCCATTGGAGGGGAGGTTGGTTTTGCGTGGTGGTCTGGGCCTGGTCCACAATTCGCTGCAATGTCTCGGATGGAGCTGTTCCCAAACCAGACCGTGATGCTTCCCGATTAAACCTATTGCAGAGACGCAGGGGACCTTTTCAAAAGCAGCGAGCGCATGAGGGAGGGAGGGAGGGATGGGTTAGACCCTGGAGTTAGCACTGCGAAGGGTTGCATTAATATTTGAAACACTGGGTGGCATGAGAGTGTGGCAGTGAGACAGGGCAGCTGAAGTTTACAGCGGCCGTTTCCATTGGCTCCCTCCAGAAAGTGTGATGACATTAGGTTCTGCCTGAGTTTAAAAGGATCTTCTGACAGAGATCGGCAGTGCAGAGAGCTGGGTTGCTGAGCCAACAGACTGTGTTCCTCAACATACCCCGAAGAGAGAAAGCAACCAAATAAAAAGCACATCACAGACAGAGACTTGGCAGTCTGATCATGAGCGAGGTGAGTCTTTGTAGTAAAACGGCGAGAAGGATGTTTTTTTTTATTTCTGTGCATGAGTAGCTTATTTAATTGTGCTTTCCTCCTTTCGCAGCTTCATAAGTTCTCTCTGCGCGGGTTAGATTTGGATTTTAACGATTGTTTTAAAAAAAAATTAATGTGAATAATTAAAGTGTTTTCGAAGGGAAACCAGCGCAAGTGAAACGTGGTCTGTCACATTTCAAATAAAGGGTAAACAATAAATAAGGCTTTAGTTTCAAAACTGAGAGCCCAGTTGGGGGAGAGACAATGTTTGAACATTCACCTCCTCTCATACACTCAGGGACCTGTTGCTAATTTCCAGTTTGTTCTGCTTTCATTTTAGTTGACATGGGTTAATTTAATTGTTCGTCTACTTCCTTTCTGGTTCATGTTCAAACTGTACCGCGACTTCGGTTTTGTTTTAACCAGGGCGTTAAAGTGTTAATATCTGTGGTCACTCGTTTAAGGGGATTGTGAGGAATTTTACTCCGTGGAGTTTTTTTAAAGGCACAATGCGGATGTCCGGGAGGTGTCAGCGTCTTTTAAGAGGAGAGTGCTCGAGTCTAGTAGCAAGAAAGGGGATTGAGCTGAGGGGTTTGGGCTGCGGGCACTGGATTGGGGATCGAGCGAGAAGAAAGAGTGCGATAAGCGATGAAAAAAATAAAGGAAGGTGGGATGAAGGGGCGAGAGGAAGAAAAGCAGAGAGGGGCTGAGATCAAGAGAATCGCAGAGAGGATACTCTCAGCATGGGAGAGAGTGAGGAGAACATGTGTGTGTGTGTGTGTGTGTGTGTGTGTGTGTGTGTGTGTGTGTGTATATGGGGTGGGGAAAGCAGGAGGGGGGGGGGGGGGGGATGAAGGAGAGAAGCAGTGGGAAAATACAGAGGAGAGAAGCACTAACATACAAGTCTACTAGCTCCAAAAGCAAGGAAGAAGACAAACACGGGCGTTAATGCAGCGCAAGGTCAAATGTACAGAGAAAAGGAAAACTGACATTAAGAGGGTAGAAATACTCATAAACAGGAGGAGGACCATATATGTACAGTGAATAGAGTCGAGTGCACTTGTAAAAATCTCTATCCAGGACCCAGTGTGCTCAGAAATGTTGGCAGCGGATCAGAAATGTGGATGCTCATAATATTCTAACAATGCTTTGCTTACAATGAATTCTGCTCTCTGTCATTTCGTTTCTATTCCTGTTCGCTGAACTAAGAAGAAAAAAAAACAGACATCGCTCAAGCTTCCATAAGACGTAGCCTTGATAAAGACAAGCTGTTTGCTCTATGAGTGGTACAGTTTTCCCCCCGCTGTAGTGCGGGAGACAAGCTGTGTGTGGACCTTGATTTCTCATCGTTTGAAATGTGCTTTCTCTTCACTCCATGCACTGTCAGCTTGTGTCTGCCTGCCGCTGAAGCAGTGGAGTTAATGCCTTGCTGTGATGAATCTGTGATGAATAATAGATCACTATAACCTAGATTGGTGGTGGCTTCCCTTACTTTCATCCGAGTCGAGACAAATCCAGTTTACAAAAAAAAGAAATGCCGATGAGGTTCGCGAGCATTCACTGTTTGAGATGAAGGGGAATCCATTTAGACGGGATTCACTAAAGTTAACAATGTGATTCCAGCTCTGGGGTTCCTAAGCGGTAAAGAAAACATTAAACCGCCGGAGGAATTGACTAGTCAGGGGCTATGGGGAGAATTGGATTAGGTAGGAGAGATAGATCAGCCATGATTGAATGGTGGAGTAGACTTGATGGGCCGAATGGCCTTAGTTTAGTTTGGTTTAGTTTAGAGATACAGCGTGGAAACAGGCCCTTCTGCCCACCAACTAGCGACCCCCCGCACATCAACACTACCCTACACACACTAGGGACAAGTTTACATTCATACCAAGACAATTGGTTTCGGCCCGAAACGTTGCCTATTTCCTTCGCTCCATAGATGCTGCTGCACCCGCTGATTTTCTCCAGCATTTTTGTGTACCTTCGATTTTCCAGAACCTGCAGTTCTTTCTTAAACAATAACCTACAAACCCGTACGGCCTTTGGAGTGTGGGAGGAAGCCGAAGATCTCGGAGAAAACCCACGCAGGTCACGGGTAGAACGTACCAACTCCTGGGCGTTTGATAGACAAACTCCTATCACTAATGAACTTATGCACTCAGTGGGCCAGGTAGCAGCTCTAGAGGGTAATGAATGGACAGGCGACATTTCAGGCCGGGACCCTCATTCAGACCCTTATGTGACTCTTATTGTCACACGTGCAACTGGACAGTGACATTATTTCCTTACACACAGTCCAGTAAATTATTGTCGTACCTACTAAGAACATCCGTGATGAGCAGAGTGTGCAGGAATAGCGCCAGAGACCCGGGTTCGATCCCGACTATGGGTGCTGTCTGTACGGAGTTTGTACATTCTCCCAGTGATCTTGCGCCTCCATTTTACTGCTCCACTATAAAATCTCCTCCTAGTACGCCCGGACTGAAGAGTTACCTGCACAGATGTTGCCTGATTCCCGGTTACGGTGACACAGCGGTAGAGTTGCTGCATTACAGCAAAATGCAGCGCCAGAGACCCGGGTTCGATCCCGACTATGGGTGCTGTCTGTACGGAGTTTGTACATTCTCCCAGTGATCTGTGTGGGCTTTCTCCGAGATCTTCAGTTTCCTCCCACACTCCAAAGACATACAGGTTTGGAGGTTAATTGGCTTGATAAAAATGTAAAATTGTCCAAGTTGGCGATATGCAGAGTACTGCCCTGCCGACTACAAAATTCAGAAGGTTCAGAAGGTTCACCGAGTAACTCCAGCAGTTTTTTTTGTTCACTTTGGATTTCAGCATCTGCAGTCTCTTGCGTCTCCACACGGAGGTTCTTACAGGGAAATCCAGGAACGGGGTACTGATTCTGGATGATCAGCCATGATCATATTGAATGGCCTACTCCTGCACCTACTTCCTATGTTTCTATGTTTCTAACCTTGCTGAAGCAAAGCAAGAGTTTCATTGTCCTATCAGGGACACATGACAATAAACTCACTTGACTTGACTTGACTTGATCTCTCCCTTGTCCATATGAGAGTTTGTGACCTGGAAAATGATGGATGGATTGGGGTGGGGGAGGATTGGAAGAGCTAAATTGGTGGATGCGAGGCCACAATTGTGAGGCACTTTATAGATGATAAATCTTGATTGAGATGTTAAAGACTGGCCTAGTAGTTAGTATGGTTCAGTTGCCTGATAACTAGTTTCTTCCCAGCGGTTATCAGGCAACTGAACCATCCTACCAACAGCTAGAGAGCCGGCCTGAACTACTATCTACCTCATGGGAGACCCTGGGACTATCTTTAATTGGACTTTACTGGCTTTATCTTGCACTAGACGTTATTCGTGTTATTCCCTTTATCATGTATCTGTGGATGGCTCGATTGTAATCATGTGTTGCATTTCCGCTGGTTAGCATCAACAAAAGCTTTTTGCTCTACCTCAGTACACGAGAGAAATAAAATAAACTCAAACTCAAACTCGAGTGCATTTTTCACACATTAGGAACAGCGACCAAGGACTTAGAGTCATCGAGTGATACAGTGTGGAAACAGGCCCTTCAGCCCAACTTGCCCACACCGGCCAACATGTCCCAGCTACACTAGTCCCACCTGCCTGCGTTTGGTCCATATCCCTCCAAACGTCCTATCCCTAATATTCAATACTCAAACTGATGAAGGCCCATGTGCCAAAAGCCTTTTTGACCACCTGATCTACCTGCGACTTGACCTTCAAGGAACCATGCACCTGCACTCCTAGATCCCTCTGCTCTACAACACTCCCCCAGAGGCCCACCATTCACTGTGTAGGGCCGAAGGTACTAATTAGATGTCCTTGTTAGACATCCCAAAATGCAACACCTCATATTTCTCTGTATTAAATTCCATCAGCCCACCTGGCCATTCGATCAAGATCCTGCTGCAATTTTTCCCAACCATATTCACTATCTGCAAAACCGCCCACTTTTGCATCAGCAACTAGACTTAGTCAAAGGGGAAAGGTCTGTAACCAGAGGTAGCCAAAGTAGAGTGGAAGAGAGGTGCAGAATTTCAGAGCTGAACGCCATGTCAGTTGGATGGAGGATGTGATCTGACCCGATGCCCTTTATTGCTTCAGATAGACTCAAAATGCTGGAGTAACTCAGCGGGATAGGCAGCATCTCTGGAGAGAAGGAATGGGTGATGTTTCGGGTCGAGGCCCTTCTTCAGTCTCTTTGTTGCTTTTATATTTACAACATCAATGTGGTTCCATAGTACAGAGGGGTATCTTTCATTCTTTTTTGTTCAGCGATACAGCGCGAAAACAGGCCCTTCGGCCCACCGGGTCCGTGCTGACCAACGATCCCCACACACTAACGCTATCCTACACACTAGGAACAATTTACAATTATACCAAGCCAATTAACTTACAAACCTGTACGTCTTTGGAGTACGGGAAGAAACCGGAGATCCCAGAGAAAACCCACGCAGGTCACAGGTAGAACGCACAAACTCCCTACAGACAAGCACCCGTAGTCAGAATTCAACCCGAGACAATGGCGCTGTAAGGCAGTAGCTCTACGGCTGCACCACCGTGCCACCGGACTCAAGAGAGGAATAGTTCTGGTGGACGCACAGAGTCTTTTGCTCAGAGTAGGGGAATCGAGAACCAGAAGACATGGGTTTAATGTGAAGGGGGAAAGATTTAATAGGGATGTGAGGGGTAACATTTTCACACAAAGGGTGGTAGGTGTATGGAACGAGCTGCCAGAGGAGGCAGTTAAGGCAGGGACTATTGCAACGCTTAAGAAACAATTAGACAGGTACATGGATAGGACAGGTTTGGCAGGATATGGGCCGAACGCAGGCAGGTGGGATGAGTGTAGATGGGACCTGTTGGTCGGTGTGGGCAAGTTGGGCCGTGGGGCCAATTTCCACGCTGTATGCCTCTAATGCCCCTGTCCCACTTAGGAAACCTGAACGGAAACCTCTGGAGACTTTGCGCCCCACCCAAGGTTTCCGTGCGGTTCCCGGAGGTTGCAGGTGGTTGCCGGAGGTTGCAGGTAGTGGAAGCAGGTAGGGAGACTGACAAAAACCTCCGGGAACCGCACGGAAACCTTGGGTGGGGCGCAAAGTCTCCAGAGGTTTCCGTTCAGGTTTCCTAAGTGGGACAGGGGCATTAGACTCTATGAGTCAAGAAAGCATGGGACGTGGTGGGGGATGGGGAAGGGATGTGGTGGGGGATGGGAGGAGGGGGGGGTGGAGACGAGTGAAGCAGAAGTGAGGGGTCACACAGATAAAGAGGAGAGAAGGAGGGGAGGGTAAGACGAATAAGTACAAAACAGAAAGAAAGGGAGAGGAGAGGAAAAAGAGCAGGCAGGCATGAGAGAGAGATCTACAGTAAAACCAGTGCGTGCAAAATGCAGCAACTCAAAACATATCCAACAGATGGTCACGGAAATTAAACATTTATAATCTGTAAATATTTCAGTTGTTGCAGGGCACTGCGGGATATCAGAGAATTGTTGCTTAATTAGTGTTTAGTAGAAAAGACAGGGAATAATATTCGCTGCCAGGGCAAAAGATAGATTCGGAGAATAATGAGAGGGAGCTGGAAGGTTTCTAATGAATGGAGGGATTGGGAATGATGATGTAAATGAGCCCTCTGATGGATGTCAGTCCTCTGGACTTGATATTTCAAACATTAACTATTGATTACAGAGAAACATAAAAATTAGGTGCAGGAGTAGGCCATTCGGCCCTTCGAGCCAGCAACGCCATTCATTATGACCATGTTTGATCATCCAGATTCAGTACCCTGTTCATCCCTTTCTCCCCACACTCCTTGATTCCGTTAGTCCAAAGAGCTGTACCTAACTCTCATGAATACATCCAGTGAATTGGCCCCCACTGCCTTCTGTGGGAGAGAATCCCATAGATTCGCAACTTCTTCAGCCATGATCACATTGAATGGCAGTGCTGGCTCGAAGGGCCGAATGGTCTACTCCTGCACATATTGTCTGTTGTCTATTGTCTATTTCTGGCTGAAAAAGTTTTTACTCATCTCAGTCCTAAATGGCCTACCCCTTATTCTTAAACTGTGACCCCTGGTTCTGGACTCCCCCAACATGGGGAACATAATTTTTCCCTGCATTGAGCCTGTCCAATCACTTAAGAATTGTATATGTTTCTATAAGATCCCCTTTCATTCTTCTAAATTTCAGTGAATATAAGCCCCAGGCGACCCATTCTTTCATCTTATGATTAGAAACGATTCTGTGACCCCCCCCCCCCCCCCTCCCCCTTGGTGTCTGAGAGGATGTATAGGGCCTGCCCACTGCAGTATTCTATGTTTTAGTTTAGTTTAGTTTAGAAATACAGCACGGAAACAGGCCCTTCGGCCCACCGAGTCCGCACCGACCAGCCATCCTTGCACACTAACACTACCCTACACACACTAGGGACGGTTTTACATTTACACCAAGCCAATTAACAGCTTAGATTTAACTCTTTTGTCTAATGGAATCAAGGGATTTGTGGGAGGAAGCAAAAACGGGGTCCTGATTTTAGATGATCAGCCATGATCATATGGAAATGGCGGTGCTGGCTCGAAGGGCCGAATGGCCTACTCCTGCACTTATTTTTCTATGTTTCTATGTCATTTACTTACACTGCCTGGTGGTTTACTGTAGCTGGTTCAGGTACCAGCCTATTTTTGGGATGTGGGAGGAAAGAGGAAATCCCACGCAGTCACAGGGAGAGCGTGAGTGTACCACACACTCACACAACACCGCGTGAGTGTACCACACACACACACAACACCGCGTGAGTGTACCACACACTCACACAACACCTGAGGTGAGGATCGAGCCCAGTTTGCTGGAGCCGTGAGACAGCAGCACTAACCGCTGCATCGCCGTGCCACACAGCTGGTCATGCGGCAGTCAGTGCCTCTTCCTTGCAGCTCCAGAAAACAGGATGCCATTTAAATAAAACTTTCCACGAATTTAAATTAAAATCTCCACAAATTCCAAGTGCCTTTAACCCGTAATGTTGGGAACATGCGGGCAATTTTTTTTTCACAGGGCCAAATCCCTAAACTACCGGCTTTATACAAGTCTGTTGATGGATGGCTGTAGACAAAGATAAGCTGGGATAAATGCGTAAGAAGGAACTGCAGATGCTGGTTTACACCAAAGAAATGCTGGAGTAACTCAGTGGGTCAGGCAGCATCTGTGGAGAAAAGGAATAGGTGACAGTTTTGGGTCGAGAACCTTCATGAAAGGTCTCGACCCGAAACGTCACCTGTTCCTTTTCTCCACAGATGCTGCCTGACCTGCTGAGTTACTCCAGCATTTTGTGTCTATCCAGGCTAGGGAAAATGCTGCCTAGATTAGAGGACATTAGCTATAGAGGTTGGACAATATCCAATTATTTTATACGGATTGTTGGAGGCGGGGAGGAGACCTGTTACAAGTAGATTAAATTATGAAGCATAGATAAGGTAGACAGTCAGAATCTTTGTCCCAAGGTGGAAACGTCAATGAAGGATGAGCACAGCTTTAAGGTGTGAGGGGGAAATGTATAAAGCAGATGTGAGGGGCAAGTTTTTTTACTCATGGGTGTCTGGAATGAGCTGCCAGGAATGGTAGGGAAAAAGATACAATTGGGTCATTTAAGCGGCTTTCAGATAGGCACATGGATATGCGAGATGTTGAGGGATATGGAGCCTGGGCAAGCAGAGGAGATTCGCTGAACCTGCCATTATGGAAACATGCCCATCGGCCCACAATGTCCATGTCCTACATACCAGGGGGAATTTACAGAAGCCTGTTGACCTACCGGCACATCTTTGGAGCGTGGAAGGAAACCTCAGAGCACCTGGGGAAACCCACGCGGTCACAGGGAGAACGGACAAACTCCACATAGACAGCACCCATAGTCAGGATTGAATCTGGCGCTATAAGGCAGCAACTCCGCTGCTGTTCCACTGCGCCACCCCATGTAAGGCAGAAGAAACCTTGCAGTAAGTGATTGAACAGCCATTATCATAAATTTATTACAAGGAACTGCAGATGCTGGTTTACCAAGGAAAATTGCAAAATGCTGGACCAACTCAGCCGGTCAGGCAGCATAGAAACATAGAAACATAGAAATTAGGTGCAGGAGTAGGCCATTCGGCCCTTCGAGCCTGCACCGCCATTCAATATGATCATGGCTGATCATCCAACTCAGTATCCCGTACCTGCCTTCTCTCCATACCCTCTGATCCCCTTAGCCACAAGGGCCACATCTAACTCCCTCTTAAATATAGCCAATGAACTGGCCTCGACTACCCTCTGTGGCAGGGAGTTCCAGAGATTCACCACTCTCTGTGTGAAAAAAGTTCTTCTCATCTCGGTTTTAAAGGATTTCCCCCTTATCCTTAAGCTGTGACCCCTTGTCCTGGACTTCCCCAACACCGGGAGCAATCTTCCTGCATCTAGCCTGTCCAACCCCTTAAGAATTTTGTAAGTTTCTATAAGATCCCCTCTCAATCTCCTAAATTCTAGCGAGTACAAACCAAGTCTATCCAGTCTTTCTTCATAAGACAGTCCTGACATCCCAGGAATCAGTCTGGTGAACCTTCTCTGCACTCCCTCTATGGCAATAATGTCCTTCCTCAGTTTTGGAGACCAAAACTGTACGCAATACTCCAGGTGTGGTCTCAGAATGACGAAGGGTCCCGACCCGAAACGCCACCTATCCATGTTCTCCAGGGATGCTGGAGTAACTCCAGCGTTTTGTGTCTTTCCGCTTGTTCTAACTGTACTTTGAAGGAACGGGCTGAGAGGAGGGTGCAGGAAGATATCCTGCAATCATTCAGCCGGGTAACGCTTGAGGTGAGTGCAGTTTTATTCCTGCACTCGGCCCATCATTTGCGCAGGTCGGAACTGCAGATGCTGGGCTACACCGAAGACAGACATAGAATGTTGCAGTAACTCAGCAGGTCAGGCAGCATCCCTGGAGACCCTTCATCAGACTGAGAGTCAGGGGAGAGGGGGAAACTGATTATTATTGTTTGTTTTAGTTGCGACTCAGTTTGGGTCGTTCTTGCTGTTTGGCCTCTTCCTCGGGGTTTACTTTAAATGTGATATGGTTCAAGGCAGCTGTCACTGTGGTGATGACAGGCCACATTAAGGAGATTGTTATTTTTTCTAAATGCATTTATGGTTCTCTCACATCCCCCGTAACGTCGCAACCAAAGCAATTGAGCCTCAGTGCCGTTGGTTATCCAATGGCGAGAAGTAACGAGATCTCTTGGTGTGAGAAGGGTTGCGATTGCAGCGGGGGTGAGATGAGATGGCAGAAACTCTAGATTCATTGAGTTATACAACGCAGAACATCGAAACGTACAGCACAGGAACAGGCCCTTCGGCCCACAACACCTGCGCCAAACATTACGCCAAGATAGTCTAGTCTCATCTACCTGACATAGAAACATAGAAAATAGGTGCAGGAGTAGGCCATTCGGCCCTTCGAGCTTGAACCACCATACAATATGATCATGGCTGATCATCCAACTCAGTATCCTGTACCTGCCTTCTCTCCATACCCCCTGATCCCTTTAGCCACAAGGGCCACATCTAACTCCCTCTTAAATATAGCCAATTAACTGGCCTCAACTACCTTCTGTGGCAGAGAATTCCAGAGATTCACCACTCTCTGTGTGAAAAATGTTTTTCTCATCTCGGTCCTAAAAGATTTCCCCCTCATCCTTAAACTGTGACCCCGTGTTCTGGACTTCCCCAACATTGGGAACAATCTTCCTGCATCTAGCCTGTCCAACACCCTAAGAATTTTGTAAATTTCTATAAGATCCCCCCTCAATCTTCTAAATTCTAGCGAGTACAAGGCGAGTCTATCCAGTCTTTCTTCATATGAAAGTCCTGACATCCCAGGAATCAGTCTGGTGAACCTTCTCTGTACTCCCTCTATGGCAAGAATGTCTTTCCTCAGATTAGGAGACCAAAACTGTCTTTATCACATCTTTATCATTGGGGGTGATTCCAAAGGCGATCTAGGCAAAGGCGATCTAGGGGTAGGTAGAGAGTTATAGAACCATACAGTGTTGAAACAGGCCATTTGGCCCAACTGGCCTATGCTAACCAACATGCCCCGTTTACACTAGTCACGCTTGCCTGCTTTTGGCCCATAGTTGTCTCAACCAACCCTATCCATTTGCCTGCCTAAATGTTTCTTAAAGATTACGATAGTACCTTCCTCAACTACCTCCTCCAGCAGCTCGTTCCATACACACACCACCGTTTGTGTAAAAACGTTACGCCTCAGGTTCCCATTAAATCTTTCCCCCCCTCACCTTAAACCTATTTCCTCTGGTTCTCGATTCCCCTACTCTGGGCGAGAGACCCTGAGCCTCCACCCGATCTATTCCTCTCATGATTTTGTACACCTCTGTAAGATCACCGCTCATCCTCCTACGCTCCAAGGAATAAAGACCCAGCCTGCTCAACCTCTCCCTACAGCTCAGGCCCTTGAGTGGGATACCACGTAGGATGCTCCCGCACTGGCTCTGCAAATGAATTTCTCCTAGCAACTTGGGTGGAGTTTCTTCTTATTCTGACCTACAGGAGTCCATTCAGTTCGAGGAAGGGTCTCGACCTGAAACGTCACCCCTTCCTTCTCTCCAGAGATGCTGCCTGTCCTGCTGAGTTACGCCAGCATTCAGTGTCTATCTTCGATGTAAACAAGCCTCTGCAGTTCCTTCGTACACATCCTGGAGTTCATATTGGCCCCACCCTTGGCTCCAATGCCTTCATTGCCTTCTCTGGAATTCCATTCATAAACCTCTTTACTTCCCTCGCTCGTGTTCCTCCTTTAAGATGCTCATTTAAACTAACATTTTAGAACAGGGGGTGGCACGGTGGCGCAGCGGTAGAGTTGCTGACGTACAGCACTTACAGCACCAGAGACGCCGGTTCGATGCTGACTATGGATGCTTGTCTGTATTGAGTTGTACATCCCCCACCCCCGTGACCACGTGGGTTTTCTGCGAGATCTTCGGTTTCCTCCCACACTCCAAAGGTATACAGGTTTGCAGGTTAATTGGCTTGGTATAAATGTCAAATTGTCCCTATTGTGTGTAGGATAGTGTTAATGTATGGAGATCGCTGGTCGGTGTGGACTCGGTGGTCCGAAGGGCCTGATTCAGTGCTATATCACTAAACTAAAAATGAAACGAGTTTTTGATTGCCCGTTCCAGTATCTCCTTATGTGGCTCAGTGCCAGGTTTCTCTGATAACAACGTCACATCTCGGGACTTTTCTATTACAGAGAAATCTCATTTAAATGCAAAAATGTAGTTTTACATTGGTAATTTTGAGCTGGGATTTCCATGCACACAAGATGGCATAGGAGCACAGCTAGCAGAGCTGATGTCTCATTGCTTCTGTGACTCGGGCTCAAACCTGACTCTGGTGCAGTCTGTGTGGAGTTTGCATGTTCTGCCTGCAACTGCGTGATAGAGAGGGATAGAGATGGAGTCATACAGCATTGAAACAGGCCATTCGGCCCAACGTACCCTCGCCGACCAACATGCCCCATTTAAATTAATCCCATTTTAGTTTACCTTATCCATAGCCAGTCTGGAGAAGGGTCTCGACCCGAAACGGCACCCATTCCTTCTCTCCAGAGATGCTGCCTGTCCCGCTGAGTTACTCCAGCTTTTTGTGTCTATCTTCAGTTTAAACCAGCATTTGCAGTTCCTTCTTACACACTCATTGTAGTTTAGTTTACTTCAGTTTAGAGATACAGCGCGGAAACAGGACCTTCGGCCCACCGAGTACTCGCTGACCAGCGATCCCCGCACTTTAACACTATCCTACGTACAGTAGGGGCAATTTACACTTACTGTATGTATATCAGGTTTTCTGCGAGATCTATCAGGCTAATTAACCTACAAACCTGTACGTCTTTGGAGTGTGGGAGGAAACCGAAGATCTCGGAGGAAACCAACGCAGGTCATGGGGAGAACGTACAAATTTCATACAGACTGCACCCGTAGTCGGGATCGAACCTGGGTCTCTGACACAGTAAGCGTTGTAAGGCAGCAACTCTACCGCTACGCCACCGTGTCGCCCATTTGCTTGTATTTGACCCATATCCCTCTAAACCTTTCCTAGCCATGCACCTCTCCAAGTATCTGTTAAATGTTGTTATTGCACCTGCCTCAACGACCTCCTCAGGCAGCTCATTCCTTATACGCACCAAATAATTGCCCCTCGGGTTCACTATTAAATCTGTCCCCTCTCACCTTAAAGCTTTGTCCTCTGGTTCTTTGATTTTCATGCAGTTTCCTTCTGCATTACCAAAGATGCTCATCTTGGCAGATTAATTGACCACTTTTAATTTACTGTGCTTTGTAGGTGAATGATATAATCTGTGAAGAGTTGAGGGGAATGAGGGGGAATTGAAATGGGATTAATGTAAAATGGATGCTTGAAGGTTGGTGCGGACCCGTTGGGCTGAGGAGCCTGTTTCCGTGCTGTGTGACACCATGTGGCACGACTTCATTCAAATAACCAGATTCATTCGACTTTCCCAGAAGAGCTGATGCCTGTTCCATAAATGTAAATTTAGCATCAGTCATTTACATCTCCAAAGCACCTTGAAGATATTAAAATGTCCCAAGGCACTTCGTAGCAGCTTTGTCAAACAGGATTTATCTTAAAGTCACACAAGGAGTTATTGCAGCACGTGGCTGATAGATTTTCCGTTAAGAGTCTTAAACGGGAGAGAGCTGGGGTGTTTTATGTAAAGGCGGCAGGGTGGCAAAGTAGCAGAGTTGCTGCCTTACAGTGCCCGGAGACTCGGGTGTGATCTTGCCTATGGGCGCTGTCTGGGATCGGGTGGGTTTTTTCTCCGTGTGTCATGGAGTCATCGAGTGTGGAAACAGGCCTTACAACCCCACTTGCCCACACCGGCCAACATGTCCCAGCTACACTAATCTGCGTTTGGTCCATATCCCTCCAAGCCTACCCTATCCATGTCCCTGTCTGTTTCTTAAATTATGGGATAGTCCCTGCCTCAACTACCTCCTCTGGAAGCCTGTTCCATACACCCACTACCCTTTGTGTGAAATGTTACCCCTCAGATTACTATTAAATCTTTTTCCCTTCTCCTTAAACCTATGTCCTCTGGTCCTCAATTCACCTACTCTGGGCAAGAGAATCTTAAAGAGAATCTGCATCTACCCGATCTATTCCTCCCACGATTTTACACAAGGATGCTCCGATTTCAACCCACATTCCAAAGACGTGCAAGTCTGTAGATTAATTGGCTACTGTAAATATAGAACAGAACATAGTGTACAGGTGATCGCTGGTCGGTCTGGACTCAATGGGCCGAAGGGCCTATTTCCATGCTGTACTTCTTAAAAAAAAGAATTCTGGAGAATAGGGCCTCAAAGATGGGGTTAGATTAGAAAATGAATAGTTTCAATAAAAGCGTGAAGAAAGGATGGAGAGTGCTGGAGTAACTCAGCCGGTCAGGCAGCATCTCTGGAGAACATGGATAGGTGACGTTTCGGGTCGTACTCTTCTTCAGACTAATCAAATTGGAGCTGCTAATAATCTTTCCTAACCAAATGCCCCATAGTAGAAGGGTCTCGACCCGAAACGTCACCCATTTCTTCTCTCCAGAGATGCTGCCTGTCCCGCTGAGTTACTCCAGCTTTTTGTGTAAACCAGCATCTGCAGTTCCTTTTCTTAGTCATTCACACAGAGGCAAGTGTGAGATGAAAGAATAAGCTGTTTTTGATCTAGATATTTTATCTGGGAAACGTTGATCAAAGAAACACTCGCCTATGAATGAAGAAATTGGATCTTTAAAGGTCAGAGCCACTGTGATATTTGGTTGATCATAACATTGGAGGAGATTATTCCAATCAATTCTGTCTTGATTCAGTTCGACGGCACGGTGGCGCAGCGGTAGAGTTGCTGCCTTACAGCGCTTGCAGTGGCAGAGACTCTGGTTCGATCCCGACTACAGGTGCTGTCTGTACGGAGTTTGTACGTTCTCCCCCGTGACTGCTTGGGTTTTCTCCGAGATCTTCGGTTTCCTCCCACTCTCCAAAGGCATGCAGATTTGTAGGTTAATTCGGCTCGGTGTTTGTGTAAATTGTCCCTAGTGTGTGTAGGATAGTGTTAATGTGCAGGAATCGCTGGTTGGCTTGGACTCGATGGGCCAAAGGGCCTGTTTCCACGCTGTATCTCTAAAACTAACACTAAACTAAGTACCACCGTGCACTGTTGCTACTTGCTCAAACCCTTGGTTTGGGGGGGGGTGGTCTAGAAGTCACATTGTGACTTATACAAAGACACAACGTTCTGGAGTAACTCAATGGGTCAGGCAGTATCTCTGGAGAGCATGGAGAAGCAATCTATTGAGTCGGGATCCTTCTTCAGACTGATTGTGGGAGAGTAGGGGAGGGCGGAGGGTCCCCAGGGACACATGGGCACAGACGTTTCTCACGTTATTTCATTCACCATGTATCTGTACACGGTGGATGACTCGACTGTAATCATGTACTGTCTTTCCGCTGGCTGGTTAGCGCACGACAAAGGTTTTTCACTGTACCTCAGTACACGTGACAATAAACTAAACTCAAAATCACAAACTTAGCTATGAATCTATAAATGATTTATGTTTACATTAGAAAGGGAGGGGGGCTATTTAAGTGGAAAGTAAACAAAGGGAAGAATGAAAATGGAGAATTTACATACATTTACTTTATAACCCCAGAAACCATCTAAATCTCTTTAGAACCAATGTGGGGGAAAAATGTCAGTACAAGAAGCTTCCAAAAAGATTGTGATGATGGGTGCAGTATTCTTTCTCATGATGTTTATCCAGGGAATAAACATTAATGAAGATACTACGTTCGGTTCAGTTCAGTTCGGTTTTTTTTCACATGTAACCGAGGTACAGTGAAAAGCCTTTGTTGCATGCTAACCAGTCAGCGGAAAGACAATACATGATTACAATCGAGCCATTCACAGTGCACAAATACGTGATCGGGGGATAATGTTTAGTAAAAGATAAAGCCAGTAAAGTCTGATCAAATGTTCAAGAAGGAACTGCAGATGCTGGAAAATCGAAGGTAGACAAAATTGCTGGAGAAACTCAGTGGGTGCGGCAGCATCTATGGAGCGATAGTAGGTGCGGCAGCATCTATGGAATGAAGGAAATAGGCAACGTTTCGGGCCCTGAAGGGTTTCGGCCCGAAACGTTGCCTATTTCCTTCGCTCCATAGATGCTGCCGCACCCCAGCTGAGTTTCTCCAGCAATTTTGTCTAAAGTCTGATCAAAGATAGTCCGAGAGTCACCAGTGAGGTAGACAGTAGCTCAGGAACGCCCTCTGAGCTGTAGGTTCGATGGTTCGGTAGCCTGAAAAAAGCTGGGAAGAAACTGTCCCTGATGAGAGTGAACTCCTGATCTCTTTTGAAACAGGTCCTTCGGCCCAACTGGTCCATAGAAACATAGAAAAATAGGTGCAGGAGCAGGTCATTCGGCCCTTCGAGCCAGCATGGCCATTCAATATGATCATGGCTGATCATCCAGAATCAGTACCCCGTTCCTGCTTTTCCCCCATATCTTTTGATTCCTTTAGCCCTAAGAGCTAAATCTAGCTCTCTCTTGAAAACATGCATGCTGACCAAGATGCCCCATCTAAACTAGTCACATTCATCTGCATTTGGCCCATGTCCTTCAAAACATTTCCTATCCATTCATCTAGTCAGGGGTTCTTTTACATTTTTGCGATGGGCGGCAGCTCTGTGATTTAATGCCGCGTCTAATGTGCACTGCCTGCAGTTGTTCAGCACTCTCTCAGTCCTGCACTGAAACGTCAAACAGATATTTCCCTCAAATTGGGATCTGATCAAGATGACAGCATGTACAGTGAAATTAGCAATTTAACTCTGAGATTGGATTATAATGTCGGATGCATGCCTTGATATGATAATTAATCTTATTTTAGATTAACATTTCTTACTCATGGGTCATGATCCCAATGGTGAAATGGAACATTTTTACGCTTGTTGACCTAGAAATCATTTGCAGCTATTAGCTGAGGAGTTTGCAACCTATTTATCTTCCTTGGGTTTAGTATCTCTCAAAATAGTACAAGGAGGAGATCATAAAAAAGAATGTTTCATTGAGTTTAGTTTAGTTTAGAGATACAGCGCGCTAACAGGCCCTTCGGCCCACCGAGTCTGCACCGACCAGCGATCCCCGCACACTTACACTATTCTATACACTACCAACCTGTACGCCTTTGGAGTGTGGGAGGAAACCGGAGATCCTGGAGGATACCCACGCAGGTCACGGGGAGAACGTACAAACTCCGTACAGACAGCACCCGTAGTCAGGATTGAACCTGGGTCCCTGGCACTTTAAGGCAACAACTCTATCGCTGTGCCACCATGTTGCCCTATTTCAGCATAAAAACTATGAAATGGTGGTTTTCTGGCTAATATCAGAAAAAATCTAGTCAGAGCCCTACAGCTCGGAAACAGGTCCTTCGGCTCAACCTAACCATGCTGACCAAGATGCCCCATCTAAGCTAGTCTCATTTGCCCACCATTTTGGCCTATATCCCTCTAAACCTTTCCTATCCATGTATCTGTGCAAATATCTTTTAAATGCTGCTATAGTACCTGCCTCAAGTTCTTCCTCTGGCAGCTCGATCCATATATACCTATCACCCTCTGTGTGAAAAAGATGTCCATCTGGTTCCTATTAAATATTTCCCCGCTCACTTTAAACCTATGACCTCTACTCGTGATTCCCCTACTCTGGGGTAAAATGATTGTGTGCATTCACCCTAGAACATAGAATACAGTGAAGTACAGCACAGGAACAGGCCCTACAGTTCACAGTGTCGTTGCCCAACGTGATGCCTGAATAAACTAATCTCTCACATAATGCATACAGCCAAATGCTAAACATACATCGAATGTTCTTTTAATGTACCTCATCAACAGAAGGCATCTTTGTCTACTGTGAATCAATCTCCTTTTGGTCTCTGAAGGTATTTCCTGCTAAACCAGTAGGACAGTTCCAATTTGTACACCAGCCAATTCTGCATTCCTGCTGAACTAGATTACAAAATTTGGTTAGAATGAAGATTAATTAACAGGTGGATTCAAGCACATTAGCTTCCAAATTGAAAGTGTTGCCTTTGTTGCAAATGTCTGAGAGAGAAAGAGAGAGAGAGAGAGAGAGAGAGGAGGGGAGAGAGGGGGAGAGGGAAGGAGGCCGAGAGAGGAGAAGAAAGGGAATAGAGGTTTTGACCTATTAGAAGCATGGAAAAAACATAGAAAATAGGTGCTGGAGTAGGCCAATCGGCCCTTCGAGCCAGCATCACCATTCAATATGATCATGGCTGATCATTCCAAATCAGTACCCTGCTCCTGCTTTTTCCCCATATCCCTTGATTCCGTTAGCCCTAAGAGCTCTCTTGAATACATCAATCAGTACTAAGATTTAAAGGCATTTACACTGCATTGTAGCAAGGGGAAATTAGTAAGTATGTGGATTTAAGTTTGCATGTCGCTTCCACAGCACCTGAGAGACAGATAGCACAAATCTTCCATTGTTCCACTTGCCCTTGGCACAGCCAAATCAGCCATCTATGTGGTTTATAATAAATTAAGGAAGGGCACATTTGGAATTGGTTGACACGACCTTATACTTATGCCACATTAGACCCATAGAGAGCAGGAACAGAGATCTATTCATTGTGTGTGCAGAAGATAGTTTAGTTTAGTTTAAAGATACAGTGTGGAAACAGTCCCTTCACCCCACCGAGTTCACACCGGCCAACAGTCCCCGCACAATAACGCTATCCTACACACACACACATACACACACTAGGGACAATTTTACATTTATACCAAGCCAATTAACCTACAAACCTGTACGTCTTTTGAGTGTGGGAGGAAACCAAAGATCTCGGAGAAAACTCACGCGGTCACGGGGAGAGCGTACAAACTCCGTACAGATAAGCACCCGTAGTCGGGATCGAACCCTGGTCTCCGGGTGCAACTCTACCGCTGTGCCACCGTGCCACCCCACCGTAGACACAAAATACTGGAGGGTCTGGCAGCATCTCTGGAGAAAATAAATAGGTGACGTTTCGGGTCTGAACCCTTCTTCAGATCTTCGGTATAAACCAGCATTTGCAGCTACTCCCTGCACATTGTCTGTGCAGGCTGGATTCCAATGACAAATCACACACAATGCATTTGTTCCCTTCCAATAGTAAAAACTTTCATAAACAATAGTTTTTTCTTGGGACGGCCTGGATTTATTTAAACCTTAATTTCCCCTGAATCCCTGTATCAACCACATTGTTGTGTCCAGAGTCATATATCTGGGGAAGGAAGGCAAATAAAGGACATACCTTTAGAAAAGAGATGAGGAGGATTTTCTTTAGTCAGAGGGTGGTGAATCTATGGAATTCATTGCCGCAGAAGGTTGTGGAGGCCAAGTATCGACAGATGGCACAATGGGCTAAGTGTTCGGCTGGCAACCGGAAGGTAGCCGGTTCGAATCCCGCTTGGAGTGCATACTGTCGTTGTGTCCTTGGGCAAGACACTTCACCCACCTTTGCCTGTGTGTGAATGTGTGTGAGTGACTGGTGGTGGTCGGAGGGGCCGTAGGCGCAGATTGGCAGCCACGCTTCCGTCAGTCTGCCCCAGGGCAGCTGTGGCTACAGAAGTAGCTTACCACCACCGAGTGTGACTGAGGAGTGAATGAATAATGCGATGTAAAGCGCCTTGAGTATTAGAAAGGCGCTATATAAATCCCATCCATTATTATTATTATTATTATTATTAAGTCAACGTATTTTTAACGTGAAATTTGATAGATTCTTGATTAGTACGGGTGTTTTTACGTTTATTGTTAAATTCTTTAATGTTGTGTCTTATTTTTATTGGTGTGCTGCAAATGGCAAGTCAAATTTCACTACACCAATTGGTGTATGTGATAACACATGTCCTTTGTTCTTTGTGTCAGGGGTTATGGGGATTAGGCAGGAGAATAAGGTTGAGAGGGAGAGATAGATCAGCACTGATTGAATGGCAGAGTAGACTTGATGGGCTGAATGGCCTAATTCTGCTCCTACGACTTTATGACTTTACGAATGAATGAAATTTCCTTCCCCGTAGGAGATTTATTTCCGGGACATGGAGCTGAACATACTAAAAATTCTGATCTGAAGATGGGTTTTGACCTGAAACAACACCTATTGCTTCTCAAAGTTACTCCAGCAAATTTTGTGTCATGCTAAAATTTAAATTATACTCCGAACTTCACCCAGAGAGAGCATAAGATATTTTTCTTTCAGTTACTATGTGGATGTCTCTGACACAGCTAACACGTGTAATCCATCTCCAATTGGCTCCGATCTGAAAATGACTACATTGGTGGGACCATTATCCAATATAGCCTAGACCAGATAAAATTGGCAGATTCTATTTTGTAAAGAGAAATGATGAACACGATGGATTTATTTATTTTTGACGATAGTTTCTTGGCTTCCCATTTATTTTGATGGGGAAATCCTTCGGGGGGGGGGGGGGGGGGAGTGGGGGGGGGGGGGGGGGGTGGTTATTAGCTGTCCTTTGTATTTGTTTTATTTTAGATCGTTTAACATTCAGAGACCTGTTTGTTGGAAGGAACTGCAGATGCTGGTTTATACCGAAGTTTGACACAAAGTGCTGGAGTAACTCATCGGGTCAGGTAGCATCCCTGGAAAAAAAGGAATAGGTGACCTTTTGGGACGGAACCCTTCAGTCTGAAGACGTTTCCGACCCGAAACGTCACCTATTTATTTACTCCACAGATGCTGCCTGACCCGCTGAGTTACTCCAGCACTTTGTGACTACCATTCAATGACCTCTTGGCTGAACTTGACTCAACATGTGCAAGGCGTGGTGAACTGAGGGCTTTGACTGCAGTTAGATGTTCACAGTAATACTTACAATGGTGTAATTTGTTAAGAAAGGAGGCCAGATAGAATTTATTCAATACTACCTTAAATAAGTGCTTCCTTAATTCCTGGAAAATAGACCAACAATTGGAGATAAGTTTGGCTGCCAAAATAGGGATAGGCTGCTGATTGTACAAACAATGATGTTGGCTGTAAATAAATTGGAATAGATTATAAAAGGAGGCACAAGGAACTGCAAATGCTGGAATCTTGAGTAAAACACCAGGTGCTCGAAGAACCCCAATGGGAACCCCTGGCGCCCATTACCCCCACAGATGTCCTGTTCAGTTCAGTTTATTGTCACATGTACCGAGGTACAGTGAAATTTTTTTGCTGCGCGCTATCCAGTCAGCAGAAAGACAATACATGATTACAATCGAGACATTTACAATGTATAGATACAAGATAAGGGAATAGTGTTTAGTGCAAGGTTAAGCCAACAAAGTCCGATCAAGGATAGTCCGAGGGTCATCATTGGGTTAGATAGTAGTTCAGCACTACTCTCTGATTGAGGTAGGATGATTCAGTTGCCTGACCTGAGGAAATTCAGTGTCTCCGAGGATCCTCCAGTGCTTCTACGCAGCGGCGGTGGAAAGCATCTTGTCCGGGAACATTACCATCTGGTTTGGGAATTGCTCTGCCAAGGACAAGAAGGCTCTGCAGAGAGTAGTGTGTTCGGCCGAACGCACTATGGGAACTTCACTTGCCCCCCTGCAGGAACTATACATCAGGAGGTGCAACTCCAGAGCCAACAATATCATGAGAGACCCCTTCCACCCCTGCAACGGACTGTTCCAGCTGCTACGGTCAGGCAAACGCCTTCGTTGCCATGCGGTGAGAACAGAGAGGTTGAGAAGGAGTTTCTTCCCAGAGGCCATTCGGACTGTAAACGCCTATCTCACCAGGGACTAACTCTACTGAACGTTTTTCCTTCCAATATTTATTATGTAAAGGTATATGTGTGTTTATGATTGTTTTTATAGTTTGTTGGGTTGTTTGTCTTTTTGCAAAAAAGTCCTCGAGCATTGCCACTTTCATTTCACTGCACATCTCGTATGTGTATGTGACAAATAAACTTGACTTGACTTGACTTGACTTGACTGCTGAGTTCCTGCAGTACTTAGATTTTAAAGAGACCTATTGGACTTCTTGTCCACTGTATCTTAGTTTTGAGTCTTTTTGGTTTTGCTAACTCTGGTTTCAAATTTGTTTATAAAGTCGAGAGTACAAAATCCAGGGTGACATTCCAGTGTACGACTGAGGGAGGTGATGCTTTTTGATTAAGACTTCAAATTGACTCCCCGTTCCCTCTGTTGAACGGAGGAAACGAAAATCCATATTATTAATTAAACCTGCTGCAAGGAAAGGAATGGAACAACTAATTTGTGTACAGCAAACTCTGCAGATCAATGAAATAAGTGATGGATTGTGCCTGGTTATGATAAAATAAAAATAGAAAATGTTGTAAATACTTGGTAGGCAACATCTGTGGAGAAAGAAACAATGTTAGCCTCTTTACAAAATCATGAGAGGAACAGATCTGGTAGACGCACAGAGTCTCTTGCCCAGAGTCAGGGAATCGATAACCAGAGGACATAGGTTTAAGGTGAGGGGGGAAAGATTTAATAGGAACCTGAGGGGTAACTTTTTCACGCAAAGGGTGGTGGGTGTATGGAGCGAGCTGTCAGAGGAGGTAGTTGAGGCAGGGGCAATCGCAAGGTTTAAGAAACATTTAGACAGGTACATGGTTAGGACAGGTTTAGTGGGATATGGGAAACATACAGGCAGGTGGGACAAGTGCAGATGGCCGGTGTGGGCAAAGGGCATATTTTCATGCTGTAAGACTTTATGACTCTGTTTCACGCTAATAATAAAATAATGCTGGACCTGTGAGAGGCAGTACGCAGCATTTACTGAGATAAAAGAGAATGCTGGAAATACACAGCAGAGTATGGCACGGTGTCGCAGCGGTAGAGTTGCTGCCTTACAGTGCTTGCAGCGCCGGAGACCCGGGTTTGATCCCGACTACGGATGCCGTCTGTACGGAGTTTGTACGTTCTTCCCGTGACCGCGTGGATTTTCTCTGAGATCTTCGGTTTCCTCCCACACTCCAAAGACGTACAGACAAGTAGGTAAATTGGCTTGGTATAAGTGAAAATTGTCCCCAGTGTGTGTAGGATAGTGTTAATGTGTGGGGATCGCTGGTCAGTGCAGACTCGGTTGACCAAAGGGCCTGTTTCCGCACTGTATCTCTAAACTAAACTAAACTAAACTAATCAGATGGCTTCTGTGAAGAAAGGAAAAAAATTGCATTTTGATGCCCTTTCATCAGAATGGTCCAGTTCTGACACAAACTGGAAAAGCTGGATATTTGAGGCTTTTTAATTCAGTATCGACTCCTGAAGGCTGAAACTGCTGTTGGCTCAGGATGTAGGTTAGATTCATAAAGTCATACAACTTGCCAACGCCGGCCTACATGTCCCATCTACACTAGTCCCATCTGCCTGCGTTTTGACCCAGAACCCTCTAAACCGATCCTATCCATGTACCTGTCTAAATGTTTCTTAAACATTGCAATTGTACCTGGCTCAGCTACCTCCTCCGGAAGCTCGTTCCATGCACCCACCACCCTTTGTGTGAAAAAGTTACCCTTCAGGTTCCTATTAAATCTTTCTCCCCTCACCTTAAACCTATGTCCTCTGGCTGTCGATTCACCGACTCTGGGTAAGAGACTCTGTGTGTCTCCCTGATCTATTCCTCTCCTGATTTTGTACACCTCTATAAGATCACCCTTCATCCCCCTGCGCTCCAAGGAATAAAGTCTTAGCCTGCTCAACCTCTCCCTTTAGCTCAGGACTTTGAGCCCAGGCAATATTCTCGTAAATCTTCTCTGCACCCTTTCCAGCTTGACAACATCTTTCCTATAACATGGATCCCAAATCGGAACACAATACTCTAAATGTGGCCTCACCAACATCTTATATAACTGCAACATGACCTCCCAACCTCTCTACTCAATACTCTCTCAGGAAATGTGATCTCTCTGTGGAAATACCGCATGTCTGCAGGGACTCTTACCAGTTTCTGTAGAAGCACTGCAAAAAACATCATATTAGAGTCATAGAGTCTTACAGCGTGGGAACAGGCCCTTCAGCCCCATTTGCCCACACTGGCCAACATGTCCCATCTACACTACTCCCACCTGCCCGCATTTGTCCCATATCCCTCTAAACCTGTCCTATCCATGCGCCTGTCTAAATGTTTCTTCAACGTTGTGATAGTACCTGCCTCAACTACCTCCTCTGGCAGCTCGTTCCATACACCCACCACCCTTTGCGTGGAAAAGTTACCCCTCAGATTCGTATTAAATCTTTCCCCTTTCGTCGTAACCTATGTCCTCTGGTCCTCGATTTCCCTACTCGGGGCAAGAGGCTCTCTGTGTGTCTATTAGGATGCATCACAGCTTGGTATGGCAACTACTCTGCCCAAGACTGCAAGAGATTGCGGAGAGCTGTGAACGCAGCCCAGTCGATCTCACAAAGCAGCCTCCACCCGTTGATTTATCTATACTTTGCTCACACTAAGGAAAGCAGGCAACATAGACAATGGCCACCCACACCTCTCTTCTCTCCTACCAGTCCGGAAGAAGATACAAAGGTTTGAAAGCAAGGATTACCAAGCTCAACAACAGCTTCTTCCCCAATGTCATCAAGCTCTTCAATGAACCTTTCATAGGCAAATAATTCCCAATCTCCCAATCTACCTCATTGTGGCTTGCACTTTTTCAATCTGCACTTTCTCTGTAGCTGTAACATAATATTCTACAGTGATTATTTTCTCTTTTGCACTAACATAGTTTACCTGGATAGCACGCACAACAAAGTGTTTCATTGTATCTTGGTACATGTGACAATAATAATTCAATATCAGCACCTTTGCCGTTTTTGAGAGTATATAGTGTTTAAATTGGTTGCTGTGTTCCTTGCATTACTGGCAGCACGGTGGCGCAGCAGTAGAGTTGTTGCACTATAGCGCCAGAGACCCGGGTTTGATCCTGACTATTGGTGCTGTCCGTATGGAGTTTGTACGTTCTCCCCGCGACCTGCGCTGCGTGGGTTTTCTCCGGTAGCACCGGTTTCCTCCCACACACCAAAGACATACAGGTTTGTAGGTTAACTGGCTTGGTATAATTGTAAATTGTCTCTAGTGTGTGTAGATTAGTGTCAATGTGCGGGGTTTGCTGGTCGGTATGGACTGGGTGGGCCGAAGGGCCTGTTGCAGCGCTGTATCTCTAAACTAAACTAAAACTGAATTATAACAATTACTCAACATGCAAGGTTACTTTTTTTGAGACATTCCATGCCCTGATGGGCTGATGTAAACGGTGGCTCTTTGGTTACCTTTGCTCAGCTACTTTACAAGATTCCAAAAGGCAAAGGGTCTTTTTCCTTCCACACATCGAGAAAAAGCCAAAATGTCAGAAAAGATCGGAGCGAGAATGAGCAATTGCACGAATCCCACTAATACTTGGCAAATACACTCTGAGGGGTTGAATGGAAGCTCGCAACGCTTCACATAGATCGAACGGGGAGAATTTTTAGCTGTAAATGCTGAAGGAAAACAGCACAAAGCTATAAAAATCTAATATAAACTGCCTGGAGGATTTGGGAAGAGAGAAGAAAGTAACTAGGTTACCAGTGGTATTGCGAACATTAATGACATTGAAAGAAGGCCTCAAGGCCATTCCTGAGCATATGACAGGCACTGCAGCAAAATGCATACAAGCCACCAATAATTCATTATTAAGGATAACTTAGTAATATGCCAAGTCTAGTTTATAATGCTTTGATGCAATAAGACAAATCCAATGCGCTTTCAGAGGCTACACCGCTAAATTGGTAATGTAATTTGCAATTGCAGCTCGTGATACCAATTGCAAACACTGTGGAAATAATGATACTGAACTTGGCCGCGTACTTTCACACTGTTCCCATTCTGATTCTCCGGGGTATTTCACAAGTTCACAAGTTATAGGAGTAGAATTAGGCCTTTCGGCCCATCGTGTCTACTCTGCCATTCAATCATGGCTGATCTCTGCCTCCTAATCCCATTTTCCTGCCTTCTCCCCATAACCCTTGACACCTGTTCTAATCTATCTCTGCCTTGAAATTATCCACTGATTTGGCCTCCACAGCCCTCTGTGGCAATGAGCACAGATTAACTACCCTCTGACTAAAGAAGTTCCTCCTCACCTCCTTTCTGAAAGAGCGCCCTTTAATACTGAGGCTGTGACCTCTGGTCCTAGACTCTCCCACCAGCGGAAACATCCTTTCCACATCAACGCTATCTATGCCGTTGATTATTCTGTAAGTTTCAATGAGGTTCCCCCCTTCAACCTTCTAAACTCCAGCGAGTAGAGGTCCAGTGCTGCCAGGTGCTCATCATATGCTAACCCACTCGTTCCAGGAATTCTCCTTGCATCCTCCTCTCCGGATGCAACCACCTCCGAAAGCAGATGGGGACTTGTCTCCGCACCTCCTCTGTGAGATGGCACCCTTGACGTTACTGCGTTGAGGTGTTAACCTGTAGCACCTTCCTCGGGCCCCCGGAGTGGAATTTGAGCCCACAAGCGAGACTGCAACCCGTCGTGTTAAGGCAGACACGCACATTAAGTATCAGGTTTTATTGTGAATTTTCAACAGCCAGTGCATCTTAAAGCTTCCAAAATGAATCACGAGGCAAGGATAATTACATTGTGCGCGAGAAGCGACGGCAGGATTGCAGGGCAGTTGTGGGAGGACAAAATAACATAACATAAAATAAATAAATTGATGTCGAACCACAGCACAATTTAAGGTAGAAATCTAGATCATTGAAAAGCAATTAGGATTGCTTGTGCATAATATAGACTCATATTCTCAGGGCACCCCATGTAATGAATTATTCTTGAAGTAAAGTTTATAATATATCTCTAATGAAATAAGAAGCCAATTTGGTTTAGAAATAACATATGAGTAAGGACATGGACAGATGGTGATTGTACAGTTGCCTCTGGCCAATTCTGCCACTCAATTCAATTTGTGCAGCATGGTAGTGCAGCTGGTGGAGCCTCTGCCTCTGCTCAGGTTCAATGCTGACCTCGAGGGATGTCTGTCTGTACGGATGTTGTACGTTCCCGATTGTTCCCGATGTTGGGGAAGTCCAGAACAAGGGGTCACAGTTTAAGGATAAGGGGGAAATCTTTTAGGACCGAGATGAGAAAAACATTTTTCACACAGAGAGTGGTGAATCTCTGGAATTCTCTGCCACAGAAGGTAGTTGAGGCCAGTTCATTGGCTATATTTAAGAGGGAGTTAGATGTGGCCCTTGTGGTTAAAGGGATCAGAGGGTATGGAGAGAAGGCAGGTACAGGATACCGAGTTGGATGATCAGCCATGATCATATTGAATGGCGGTGCAGGCTCGAAGGGCTGAATGGCCTACTCCTGAATCTATGTTTCTATGTTTCTATGTTCTCCATGTGACCACGTGGGTTTCCTCTGGGTGCTCCGGTTTCCTCCCACATTCCAATACGCATGGATTTGTAGGTTAATTGGCCTCTGCAAAATGGCCCCTAGTGTGCAGGCGGTGGATGCGAAAGTGGGTCCAACATAGAAACATCGTGAATGGGTGATCAGTGGTTGGTTTGGACTTGGTGGGCCGAAGGGCCTGTTTCCATGTTGCATTTGTATAGTTTAGAGATACGGCGTGAAAACAGACCCTTCGGCCCACTGAGTCCACGCTGACCTGCGATCGACCCTTGCACTAGACATATCGAACACACTAGGGACAATTTACAGAAGCCAATTAACCTACAAAACCTGCCCACCTTTGGACTGTGGGAGGAAATGGAGCAGCTGGAGAAAACCCACGCAGTCATGGGGAGAACGTACAAACTCCATACAGACAGCACCCGTAGTAAAGAACGAACCCAGGACTATGACGCTGTAAGGTAGTAACTCTTCCGCTGCACCACTGAATCCTTCAATTAAATTCAATTCAATTCAATGAAATCATGGCTGTTAACTCCATCTAATTGCCTTGACTCTCCATAAAGGCCAGGAATGGAGGAGATTACAGGGAGTGATCATCTGCACTGACTTCCCCACCATTGAAGGGATCTAGAGGAGGCACTGCCTCAATAAATTAGCCCAATATCTTCACGCTGGCCCCATTCCCATCATGGTCTGCCCATTGGGAAGAAGGTGCATTATTGCATGGTCAGTACATATAACAATTAAACACTCTTGACTCATAACTCCTACTACATTTACCAAACACAGATCTCTCAATCCCAGTTGTGATATTTTCAGTCTAAACAGTTCTTTGTTGGTGTGGAGTGAGTTCCCAATGTCCACCACCCTTTTTGTGTGAAGCAGGAATGTGAACATAGAGCATAGAACATACAGCACAGGAACAGGCCCTTCGGCCCACATTATTTATGCTAAACATGATGCCAAGTTAAACTGACCTCATCTGCCTGTACAATAGACAATAGGCAATAGACAATAGGTGCAAGAGTAGGCCATTCAGCCCTTAGAGCCAGCGCCGCCATTCAATATGATCATGGCTGATCATTCACATTCAGTATGCCGTTCCTGCCTTCTCGCCATCTCCCCTGACTCCGCTATCTTTAAGAGCTCTATCTAACTCTCTCTTGAAAGCATCCAGAGAATTGGCCTCCACAGAGAATTCCACAGATTCACAACTTTCTGGGTAAAAAAGTTTTTCCTCATCTCCGTTCTAAATGGCCTTCCCCTTATTCTTAAACTGTGGCCCCAGGTTCTGGACTCCCCCAACATCGGGAACATGTTTCCTGCCTCTAGCTTGTCCAATCCCGTAATCGTTCTCTCGTGTGTCAGACGACGTGTAGCTCGCTGTTGGCTTCTGTCTTCGTCCAACATGTTGACAGAATTGGTCGCCCGACACGTCACAGAGTGCATCGTGTCGTCGTTTCCGGGGATCGCCACGAGGAGGCTTCTGTCATGATCCCCAATCCCTTAATAATCTTATATGTTTCAATAAAATATCCCTTCTCATCCTTCTAAATTCCAGAGTGTACAAACCCAGTCGCTCCATTCTCTCAGCATATGACAGTCCCGCCATCCCAGGAATTAATCTTGTAAACCTACGCTGCACTCCCTCAATAGCAAGAATGTCCTTCCTCAAGTTTGGAGGAAGCACTATCCAGCACTAGCACAAGCACTCTCCATATGCACTTCCATGTGCCTTTCTAAAAGCCCCTTAAACGCCACTATCGTATCTCCCTCCACCACCACCCCCCTGGAAATGCGTTCCAGGCCCCCACCACTCTCTGTGTAAAAAAAACCTGCCCCGCACACTTCCATTAAACTTTCCCCCTCTCACCTATTGGCTTTGCCCTCCAGTGTTGGAAGTTTCCACCCTGGGGAAAAGGTTCTGAATGTCTACACTATCTATGCCTCACATTTTCATTTACTTTAGAGATACGGCGTTGAAACAGGCCATTCGGCCCACCGAGTCCGCGCCGACCAGTGATCCCCCAGAACACAAGCACTATCCTACACACTAAAGATAATTTACAGTAACCAATTAACCTACAAACCTGCACGTCTTTGGGATGTAATAATCTTATGTGCTTTATCAAGTCTCCCCTTAACCCCTGATATTCCAGAGAAAACAATCCAACCTCTCCCTGTAGCTGAAACCCATTAATCCAGGCAGCTTTCTGATGAGAGAAATGGCCTGGATCTTGTTTTAAGATCATGTTTCTTTCTAGAATCATAGTCATTCGGTACAGCTCCAGGCTTCCTGATGATGAATATCCAGGTCACTTATTTTTGGTAGGTCCAGTTGAGAGATGAACCTTGGCTTCGATTCCAGGAGAAATTCCTGCTCATACTTAATTTCTTGCAGTGGAATCCTTTGAGTCTCGTTACCAAGGCATTATCATCTTTGATAGTGTGGCAGCCTCGTTTTGCCAGCTGGATCATATGCTGTCACCTTGGAGTGTAGTCTGCAACCACAGTCTTCGGAGCCAAACAAGGATGCTGCCTGGTTCTCTCCTCTATCACCTCCCTTGGGTGAAGATGCAACTGGATACCATCTCCAACCACATTAAGTAGCGTAACAACATGATCAATGGTATCTCTTTACTGTAATAATGAAGTATTTTCTAAGAGTTAGTACTGGTACCAAGCCAACTGAATGCACAGGGATTTTGGCTATTTAAGTATTAAATGGACTGGTCGAGCCCAACTAGTGAAGCTGTGCCAGACACATGGATTCTATCCTGACCTTGGCTGCTGTCTGTGTGGAATTTGCAAGTTCGCTTTGTGACTGTGTGGGGTTTTTCCAGTTTTCACCCACATCGCATTGACGGGTTAGTTGGACATTGTAAACTGGTCCTTGTGTGTAGAATCTGGGGAGGATTTTTTGTTAAAGTGGTGCAGTTGATCGAGCTGCTGCCTCACTGTGCTAGAGACCTGAGTTCGGTCCTGACCTTGGATTTGACTTCATTGATTTGTTTCATTGATCTGTTTTGAAAATTTTAGCTCAATAAGTTAGGGCGGCATGGTGGTGCAGAGGTTGCCTTACAGTGCCAGAGTCCTGGGTTCAATCCTGACCACGGGTGCTGTCTGTATGGAGTTTGTACGTTCTCTACCCGTGACCTGCGTAGGTTTTTCCCGTTGGGTTCCGGTTTGTGGGTTTATTGGTTTGGTATCATTGTTAATTATCCCTAGTTTAGTTGAGTTTAGTTGAGTTTCGAGGAAACATGCACTTCGGTGCACCGACCAGCGATCCCTGCACATTAACGCTATCCGACACACACTTGGGACAATTTACAATGATACCAAGCCAATTAACCTACAACCTGTACGTCATTGGAGTGTGGGAGGAAACCGAAGATCTCGGAGAAAACCCATGCAGGTCACGGTGAAAATGTACAGCCAGCACCAGTAGTCACGATCGAACCCGGGTCTCTGGCGCTGTAAGGTGTTATTACTCCACCGCTATGCCTCTGTGCAGCCTATTGTGTGTAAGGTAATGTTACTGTATGGGGATCGCTGGTTGGCGTGGACACGGTGGGTCGAAGAGCCTGTTTCCTGTATCTGAAAACTAAACTGATGTCCACACTGGCATTTATACTACTTTCCAGCTACCTCCAATTTTATCAGTACAAACTTTTGTTCCCTATATTTTCTCATTGCCCATTTTCTCCTTAAATACATCTCAGCCAGTAGACGACATGCTTCCATCTTTGAATATTGTTACAAATATTGATTTTTAAGCTTGGCAGACATATTATTTGCCACCCTTCACATACAATAGAAAAGTATCTTAAGAATGAAACTCAAGGTGTCCAGTAGTTGGGTTTGGTCTTATGTTTACATAGGTGTTGGTTTAATATTGTCATGTGTACCGAGGTACAATGAAAAGCCTTGTTTTGCACTCTTCCCAAACAGAACAGATATGCCACACATAAATACAATCAAGTCAAACTCCTGTACAATAGATAGAACGAAGGGGAAGATGCAGAATGTAGTTCCCAGAGTTGTAGTCCATCAGTTCTATAGACTCCAGTTGAGAGATGAACCTTGGCTTCGATTCCAGGAGAAATTCCTGCTCATATTTAATTTCTTGCAGTGGAATCCTTTGAGTCTCGTTACCAAGTCCAATGCCCGCAATGGGGTAGAGGTGAGTCATACAATACCTTAGCTTATGGAAGGATTGTTCAGAAACCTGACAGCTGAGTCTGGTGGTGCGCGCTTTCAAGCTTCTGTACCTTCTGCCAAATGGGAGCAGGGAGAAGAAGGAATGACCAGGGTGGGCGAGTCTTTGGTTATGTTGGCTGCTTTTCCAGAGGCATTGCGAAATGTAGACGGAGTTAATGGTGGGAAGTCTGGTTTGTGTCATGGACTGGCTACAATTTTCTGCAATTTCTCGCGCACTTGAGCTGTTCCCAAACCAAGGTGTGATGCAACCCGGCAGTATGCTTTGTATGGTGCATCTGTAGAAGTTGGTGAGAGTCGCTGGAGGCATGTCAGAGTTTCTTCCGTTTTCTCAGGAGGTAGAGGTGTTGGTGTGCTTTCTTAGCTGTCACATCAGTGCAGGTGGTCCACAACAGGGCGGCACAGTGGCGCAGCGGTAGAGTTGCTGCATTACAACGCTTACAGCACCAGAGACCCGGGTTCAATCCTGGCTACGGGTGCTTTTCTGTACGGAGTTTGTGCATTCTCCCCCTGACCGCGTGGGTTTTCTCCGAGAACTTTGGTTTCCCCACACGCTCCAAAGATGTACGGGTTTGTCGGTTAATTGGCTTGGTATATATGTAAAAATTGTCCCATGTGTTGGATAGTGTTAGTTGGGGATCACTGGTCGGTGCAGAATCGGTGGGCCGAAGGGCCTGATTCCGCGCTGTATCTCAAAACTAAACTAAACTAAACTAAACAGATCACTGTTTTTTTTCCTTCATTGTTCTTCATTGTTATTCTTTATCAGTTGGCTTGTGCAAAAAGCTTTTGATTTATTAATATTCTGTTGCTGCAGCTTCTTCCCCACAGCCATCAGACTATTAAACAAACTGTGAACTATAACAGCCTATTGCACTTTATCTGTTTATTTATGTGTGTATATATATATTCTATGGTATATGGACACACTGATCTATTCTGTATTTATGCCTACAATATTCTGTTGTGCTGCAGCAAGCAAGAATTTCATTGTCCTATCTGGGCCACATGACAATAAACTCTCTTGACTTGACTTCTCAGATTGCCACAAATAAAATAAATCAACACTTACAATTTCCACCACACAACTTCAGGAGGAAAATAAAGATGAGGAGGGGCGATAATGTACTAAGGAGGCACAGAGTGGACTTGTCCCTATTTAAAGGCCTTGCTAAGCAGGAATGGAAGTGGGTCAAGGTTGAGAAACCTCTGTGTGAGGTATATCTAGTTTGGCTGGGAGTGAAAGGGCCATTTGCCGTTGGTATTTACAGTAGAGCTACTCCAAGGAAAAATATACTCCCTGACTCAAGGACATAGGTTCAAGGTGAAGGGGAAAAGATTTAATAGGAATCTGAGGGGTAACTTTTTCACACAAAGGGTGGTGGGTGCATGGAACAAGCTGCCAGAGGGGGTAGTTGAGACTGGGACTATCCCAACGTTTAAGAAACAGTTAGACAGGTACATGGATGGGACAGGTTTGGAGGAATATGGACCAAGCGCAGGCAGGTGGGACTAGTGTAGTAGCTGGGACATGTTGGCCAGTGTGGCAAGTTGGGCCGAAGGGCCTGTTTCCACACTGTGTCACTCTATGACTATGATTCAGTGTAATCAACAGCAGTAGACCTGTACAATTGCTGGATTAATATGGGTGAAATGTTCACTGTCTATTTGAAGATGTCAACACCACATTTAGGAAACACTATCATGGGCCAGATTTTGTTGAAGTACAACATCTCGTGGCATGGCCTATCCGCTAGATTTGCCTGCGTGGGCCTAGATTTTGGAACAACCGCCCACAGTATTGCACGAAGCACAAACCTATAGAGGTGCATTGAAGGTAAAAGGGAGAAACAGCATGTCATCTTAACCACTGTGGTTTATGGATTGGGAAATGAACAAGATTGATGAAGGAAGAAAGTGGGTGAATTCAATGTCAGGTCAAGTGCAGAAGGAAAGAGAAATGTTTGCGATGGAGGAAACAAAGTGAATGTAAAATAAAAATGTAAAGATGAAAAGTTGACATGGTAAAGATATCATGGAACAATTCCCAACTTGACAGAATAAGATACCACAGTAATAACTGTTCACTGCCTTGGTAAAAAAGACTGATAGGCAGTCATTAGCAATAAGTGCACTGTTAGAGAGATACTTACGTTGTCGATTATTGGACTTAACATTCCATAGCAAATTGAGTTAGTAATTAGGAGCCAAATGTGGTGATTCCATGAAAATCCTGGAGAAGTGGAGATGTTTTCAGAAGGTTAATGGCAGAGCAAAGGTAATAGCCAGCCGACCACTTGATGCTACGCACAATTCCTGCACTGCGTTCGATTTCTGGCCACATTAATTATAGACTGGAGACACAGAAGACTGCCAATGCAGAAATCTTCAGCATAAATCAAACCACTGGAAGAACTCAGTGGGTCAGGCAGCATCTATGGGTGGGGCAGAGGGGAGGAGGGAAATGGACAGACGACGTCTCGGGCCAGGGCAGTTCTTCAGTCTGAAGAAGGGTTTAGTTTAGTTTAGAGATACATAGAATAGAATAGACTAGAATAGAATAGAATGCCATTTATTGTCATTTAAACATACAAGGTTCAAATGAAATTTTGTTCCTGCAGTCATAACAGCAAAATACCAAAACACACAATTAACACAATTCCACACAAACATCCATCACAGTGAATCTCCAAACACCTCCTCACTGTGATGGAAGGCATCTCTTCCCTGTTCTCTGTTCTTTATTCTTCTCCCGCAGTCAAGCAGTCAAACTGCTGCATCGAGCTGATCGAGGCTCTTGATGTTAGAGCCCCCGGCTGGCGATGGTAAGTCTCGCGGCTGTTTAAGCCGTGCCGGGCGATGTAAGGCCCCGCACCGAGTCGATTTAAACCCCTAGATTCGGGCGGGCGAAGTTGCCGTTGCGGGAGCTCCGAAAAGCGGTCTCCCACCAGGGACCCGCGAGCTCCCGATGTTACCGTCCACAGGGCCTGCAGCCGAAGTCTCCGAAGCTCCGAAGTCGGGTCGCAGCCGCGCGCCACCACAGCGCACCGCGCTCCGGTGGTGAGCCCGCAGGCTCTGCGACTGGAGCCCCAGGTCCATTCCGGTTGGAGGCTGCCTGCTCCACGATGTTAGGCCCCAACTCGACAGGGAAAAGGTCGCGTCCCCGTTCAGGGAAGGGATTAAAAAGTTCCCCCGCCCCCCCACATATACACAGCCAAAAATAAAGTAAAACTAAAACCAAAAACACCTAACAGGACAAAAAGAAAGAAAAGACAGACGGACTGGTGTTGAGCCGCTGCCACAAGGCGCCGCCACGAATTCCACAGCATAGAAACAGGCCCTTCGGCCTACCGAGTCCGTGCTGACCAGCGTTCCTCGCACACTACTATCCAAGCCAATTAGCCTAGGGGCTTGTGCGTGTGGAAGGAAACCGGAGATCCCTGAGAAAGGCCACGCAGATCACAGGGAGAACGTACAAACTCCGCACAGACAGTCAGGATTGAAGCCGGGTGTCAGACTCTGTCGGGCAGCAACACTACCATTGCGCCCGCTTGGTACCACCGAGCCTTGTTATGAAATATCGCCTGTCCGTTTCCCTCCATCGATACTGCCTGACCAGGCCCGCTGAGTTCCACCACCATTTTGTTTTTTGCTTCATAGTAGTGAGCGTTGTTCATGTGTAACCTTCTCAATAATGAGGAACAAATGCGAATGCTGGAGGAACTAGATTGTGATGGAGCAGGGCATCAGGTAGCGCTAAGTGTTTGGTTTCCCAATGAAAAATAAAGCCTAGAGAGCAGTCTTTGTGTAAAAAAAGATGGACACAAAATGGTGGAGTAACTCAGCGGGTCAGGCAGCATCACTGGAGAGAAGGAATAGGTAACGATTCGGGTCAAGACCCTTCGTCAGACTGAGATGCAGGATCTGACAACCAAGGTCTGAAGAAGGCTCTCGACCCAAAATGTCACCTATACCTTTTCTCTTGAGCTGCTGCCTGACCTGCTGTGTTACTCCAGCATTTCACATCTATCTTCCGTATAAATCAGCACCTGCAGTTCCTTCCTACACAGTCTTTGCGTAAAGTCTGGTGTGACAGCCAGGTAGTGCAGGGACCTGGGTTCGATCCTGACCATGCCTGCTGTCTGTGTAGAGTCTGCACGTTCTCCCCACAGGTTGTCAACAGCTTGTGTAGGAAGGAACTGCAGATGCTGGTTTATGCCGTAGATACACACAGAAAGCTGGAGTAACTCAGCGGGTCGGCACCATCTCTGGAGAAAAGGAATAGGTGACGTTACGGGTCAAGACTCTTCTTCAAACTGAGAATCAGGGGAAAAGGGAAACGAGTGATACAGATGCTGATATAGAGAGATATATTACAAATGAATGAAAGAAATACAAATAGGTAATGCAAATAAAGGAAATAGGCCATTATTCGCAGTGGGATAGGTGAAAACCAGTTACAGACAATGAGACTCAACAAGATGACTTTGAAACTAGAAAATACTTTGGTGGGGGAGGGATGGAGAGAGGGGATGCAAGGGTTATTTGAAGTTAGAGAAGACACCAGCTTGTCTGGTGTATCCCCACATCCCAAATACATTCTGATGTTGAATGTCTACTATATATTATCCCTTAGTGTAGGTAAGAATTAAATGGGAATTGGTGGCAATGTGAGCGAGAACAAGTTGCAAGGATGCGGATAAATAAGGAGAGAAGGTTGGAATTGATGGGACTTCTCTCCTGTACCGGGTGGGCTGAATGGCCTCTTTCTGTATTGTAATCTTATATTACTAAAAGTCTGATCTTGACCGCTTTTGGTCCACTGTGCTGCGATTTCCGAGAGAACGCCGCCACCCAAGACTGTCATTTTTGGCCACCTCGCTCAGAGCCCACGTCTGCCTTCCTGGACCAGAGGATTTTTCCCATCGATGAACAATCAGAGAGATATTAATGTTTTTTTTTAAATCACCATTCTCTCTGCTGCCCCTGCTGGAGGGAGGGGGAGGGACTATAAAACCAGGAAGTGGTGTACCTCACTCAGTCTCTGCAAGATGGAGGTCACGTCTCTCTGACCTCTGAATAACACTGAACACATGTCTACTCAACTGTGAGTGCCCTTAATGTGGTTTGAAAATGAAAATATGGTTGGTTTGAAGTAAAAATACACTGCCTGCAAATGGTTGTTTGGGGGGTTTGGGTTGAAGTAAAAAGGAACTCTCTCTCTCTCTCCCCTCCTCTCTCCCCACCCCTCTCCCCCCCCCCCTCCCCCCTCTCTCTCTCTCCTCTTTTTCTCCCCCTCCTCCCCTCCATCCCCTCCATCCCCCTCCCCCACCCTCCCTCCCCTAAACCCCCCTCCCCTCCACACCTACCCCCTTCCCTCCACCCTCCCCCTCCCTGCACCCCACCTCTCCCCCTAGCCTCACCTCACCACCTCTCAGCACCCTCTCTCTCTCCCCCTCACTCAGCACCCCCTCTCTCCCCTCCTCCCCCCCTCTCCTCCCCCCCTTTCCCCCCCTCTCCCCTCCCCTCTCCCCCTCCCCTCACCTCACCCCCCCTCTCAGCACCCCCTCTCTCCCCCTCACTCAGCACCCCCCCTCTCCCCCCTGCCTCCCCCTCGCTCCTCCCCTCTCCTCCCCCTCCTCCCCCTATCCCCCCCTCCTCCTCTCCTCCCCCAATTCCCCCCCTCTCCCCCCTCTCTCTCTCTCTCTCGCCGCTCTTTCTCTCCCCCTCCGTCCCCTCCCCCACCCTCCCTCCCTCCCCTAAACACCCTCCCCTCCACACCCCCTACCCTCTCTCCTCCACCCTCCCCCTCCCTGCTCCTCACCCCCCCTCAGCATCCCCTCTCTCTCCCCCTCACTCTCACCCCCTCTCTCCTCCCCTCCCTCTCTTCCCTCCTCCCCCACCTTTCCCCCCTCACCCACCCTCCCTCTTCTCCTCCCCTCCACCCCCCTCTCCCTCTTGCCCCTCTCTCTCTGCCTCTGCCTCTCTATCTGTCTCTGCCCCTTCTCTCTCTGCCCTCACTCTCTACCCCCACCCCCTCCCCCTCTCTAGATGTGACGGCAAGTTGGGGGCTATGCGTCAGTAGATGGGGTGGTTATGGGGTAAAAGGAGCAAATTAATAATATTAATATAATATCAAGGGGGGTAATTAGCGTGTGTGACGCTGCATGCCGCCTCCCCCCCACAACCGCACGTTGGGGGAACAGACCCAACGGGTCTGCACTTGGTCTAGTAAGTAAATAAATCATAGGTGCACAGCCATTGTTAGTCCTTCCTTTATAGAGAGAAAAATCCCAGGTACTGAGCTCTCAATCTCTATAATATGCTTCTAGCAAACGTTGTTTCTCACCACCAACTGCAGAACGAACTCTGCAAGCATTTACACATAGATGGCGTGGTGGCGCAGCAGTAGAGTTGCTGCCTTACAGCACCAGGGACCCACGTTCGATCCTGACTTCAGGTGCTGTCTGTACGGGGTTTGTACGTTCTCCCCGTGACCTGCGTGGGTTTCTCCAAGTGCTCCGGTTTCCTCCCACACTCCAAAGACGTACAGGTTTGTAGGTTGCTTGCCATGGTGACATTGTAAAATTGTTCTTACTGTGTGTGGTAGTCTACGTTAGTCTATGAGTGTTAGTCTACGGGGATCGCTGGTCGGTATGGACTCGATGGGCCGAAGGGTTTGTTTCCGCACTGTATCTCGAGACTAAACTAAAACTAACCTAAACACATCTCAGGCTAGAACGTTAATATAAAGCACATTATCTTTGCACAACTGGGACTACTTGCTTCAGACCATCGAGCCTCAAATTACCACCAGGGAAAGGAATCATTTCATTCTTGCTGTTTGTGTGAATGGGGAAATGATTCATGCCTTTGATGGATATCTGTAATCAAAGTGCGGTCGCCTGGAAATGTCTCCCTGATTCTTCAATTGATCTTGTTTTTCTTCGAGTTACCTGGGAGTTCCATTGACATCTTCATTGCGCAAACAGACTGCTTGGAGCAGCACCAAGAAGCAGCCAGGCCTGGTTTGCGATTTGCTTTGAGTTTTAGGCAGGGCATTGATTCATTTACACAGAAGATATGCGCAAAAATGCTGGAGTAACCCAGCGGGTCAGGCAGCATCTCTGGAGGAAAGGAATAGGTGACGTTTCGGGTGCGAGACCCTTCCTAAGACTGAGAGTCAGGGGAAGAGGGAAACTAGAGTTATGAAAAGGTACAGGACAAATCATGGCCAGCATTGACAACTTCAGAAAGATGGAGCCCACAATGGTCCATTGTTGGCTGTGGAAAAGGTGACAACAAGGGGATATACAGTAACAGTGGAACTAGCAGGATGAATAGGGTGGGGGAGGGATGGAGAGAGAGGGCATGCAAGGGCTACTTGAAATTAGAGAAATCAATGTGCATACCGCTGGGTTGTAAGCTGCCCAAGCAAAATATGAGGTGTTCTTCCTCTAATTTGTGTTTGGCCTCATGCTGGCAATGGAGGAAGTCCAGGACATGACTGACTAACAGGACATTAGTGTCCATGAATGATCTGACAGATATAATTAACTGGGACCCGACTTTCAACGTGAACCTTATCAGGCGACTGATCAGGTTCCAACCACAACCAGAGAGCAGTCCTGAACTACTATCTACCTCGTTGTACACCCTCGGACTCTCCTTGATCGGACATTATGTGTAGGAAGGAACTGCAGATGCTGGTTTAAATCAAAGAGCGACACAAAATGCTGGATTAACTCGGCGGGGCAGGCAGCATCTCTGGAGAGAAGGAATGGGTGACGTTTTGGGTTGAGACCCTTCTTCAGAATGAATGAGTGACGTTTTGGTTCGAGACCCTTCTTCAGACTGGAGAAGGGTCTCGACCCAAAACGTCACCCATTCCTTCTCTCCAGAGATGCTACCTGTCCTGCTGAGCTACTCCAGCATTTTGTGTCTATCTTGATCAGCCTTTGCTGGCTTTATCTTGCACTAAACGTTATTCCCTTATCATGTATCTATACATTGTAAATGGCTTGATTGTAATCTTTCCGCTTATTGGATCGCACGCAACAAAAAGCTTTTCACTGTTTCTCGATACACGTGGCAATAAACTAGACTGTTCGGCATGTCCCCAACAACCCTCACCTACTTCTACAAATGAGCCGTAGAAAGCATTTTATCGGGATGCATCACAACCTGGTTTGGGAACAGCTCCACCCACGACCAGAGGAAATTGTAGAAGTGTGCATGTGGCCCAGACCATCATGCAAACCAACCTCCCTTCCATTAACTCCATCTGTACTTCATGCTGTCTTGGCAAGGCCACCAGCATCATCAAGGGCCGGCCACACACTGGTCACTCCTTCATCTCTCTTCCCCCATCAGACAAGAGGTACAGAAGTGTGAAACCACATACTTCCAGATTCAGGGACAGTTTCCTTCCAACTGTTATCAGGCAATTGAACAGTCAATAGACAATAGACAATAGGTGCAGGAGTAGGCCATTCGGCCCTTCGAGCCAGCACCACCATTCAATGTGATCATGGCTGATCATCCCCGTTCCTGTCTTCACCCCATATCCCCTGACTCCGCTATCTTTAAGAGCCCTATCTAGCTCTCCCTTGAAAGTATCCAGAGAACCGGCCTCCACCGCCCACTGAGGCAAAGAATTCCACAGACTCACAACTCTCTGTGTAAAAAAAATGTTTCCTCATCTCCATTCTAAATGACTTACCCCTTATTCTTAAACTGTGGCCCTTGGTTCTGGACTCTCCGAACATCGGGAACATGTTTCCTGCCTCTAGCGTGTCCAAACCCTTAATCATTTTATATGTTTCAATACGATACCCTCTCATCCTTCTGAACTCCAGAGTGTACAAGCCCAGCCGCCCCACTCGCTCAGCATATGACAGTCCCGCCATCCCGGGAATTAACCTTGTAAACCTACGCTGCACTCCCTCAATAGCAAGAATGTCCTTCCTCAAATTAGGGGACCAAAACTGCACACAATACTCCAGGTAGTGTAGTCCTGGCCTCAGTGTGGTCCTGACCTCTCGTCTACTTAATTGGAGGCCTTTGAACTATCTTTAATAGGATTTTATCAAGATAATTATCAAGTTTGAGAACCTCATAATCTGGTGCCCAACAACAACCTTTCCCTCAATGTTAGCAAGACAAAGGAGATTGTGATAGACTTCAAGAAGCAAAGTAGTACACACATACCCCTGGTGTACATTGATAGTGGTGAGGTAGAGATGCTTGAAGCTTCAGGTTTTCAAGAAAGATAAATATAGTACCCTCTATCCCTTGATCTGTGCACTGCTTGATTGTAATCATGTAGAGACGTTTCTGTGGCTGGATGGCTCGCGAACAAAAGCGTTTCACTGTACCTTGGTCCACATGACAATAATAAACGACACTAAACTACACTAAACTTTTAGACTCCAATGGGAGTCTCGTTGATAAATGTGAATCGCCCTGTGACAGAAGTAGGGATTCTGATAATAGTCCAAACAAATTTCTTAGATGGTCATTCAACGGAAAACGGTTTTGTCATTATATTGTATTTAAGAAGGAACTGCAGATGCTGGAAAATCGAAGGTACACAAAAATGCTGGAGAAACTCAGCGGGTGCAGCAGCATCTATGGAGCGAAGGAAATAGGCAACGTTTCGGCCCGAAACGTTGCCTATTTCCTTAGCTCCATAGATGCTGCTGCACCCGCTGAGTTTCTCCAGCATTTTTGTGTACCTTCGAAACCTGAAGGGTTTCGACCCGAAACGTTGCCTATTTCCTTCGCTCCATAGATGCTGCTGCACCCGCTGAGTTTCTCCAGCATTTTTGTGTACCTTTGTCATTATATTATTGCTCCTTTCCCAATGTTCTAAAGTGTTTTATTTATTCTTTCATTTATTTATTCAAGAGGCAAGAATGAGTAAATCAGAACCACTAAATCAGCACCGTGTAAATGATCACATAAACTGTTTAGAACACGTGATGACAATAAATATTAATGGAAAATAGGGGATGGCTCTCCTGGTTTACGGTTTATGGGAGTGCAATGTTTTATATGCACCCAGGAGCAAGTGAGTCTTCAACTTAATGACTCAGTTGAAATTTGCCACCGCCAGCAAGGCTACACCCCGTCAGATACAAAATGCTGGAGTAATTCAATGGGTCAGGCAGCATCTCTAGAGAAAAGGAATAGGTGACGTTTCGGATCGAGACCCTTGTTCAGACTGAGAGTCAGGGGGGAGGGAAATTCGACGGTATGAAAAGGTTCAGAAAGGTGGAGCCCACAATGGTCCATTGTTGGCTGTGGAAGAGGTGATGATGAAAGGATGTATGGATGCAAACAGTGGAACTAACTGGACGACTGGGTTGAGGGAGGGGCGGAGAGAGGGGGAATATTAGGCTTACTTGAAATTAGAGAAATCCAGCCAACCCCTCAGTCTGGAGTGTCAACATGAGTGTCTCGACTTTGGATGAGCATCTGACTCAAGAGGCAAGAATGCGTTCCACTAAACCTTTTCCCAAGGTCATTGAGAAGGAGAGAATAAAAGAGAGTTTTGCATATTTTATACAAATGCACTAGAGAAGTGGCTCGGGGACATCAAAGTAGTTTTAGCGGGTCCGCTTTGATGTGCAAGTGTGACATATTGCATCGTATACCGTGACAAACTGCAAAATTGTAAAAAACATGCTTTTTCCACCTCCGCCCACTGAGTTCTGCTAACGCCAAAAATAGATGACTAGAAATAACATAGTCCACTTATATTGAATGTGTTTATATGCAGAGATGTCCTGACTTTATACAGCAGGATTCAGTTCCACGCAGAAATCCCGCTTACAGAGAGTGGGGATGAGCTCCTTGTATCTTTCATTTAACTTCTTATTTCTTATGATACAGTTATGATCATAATAGACTTTGATTGCTAATATATTGATTTTTTAATATAATGGTAAATAATTCTCAAATGTTCATTGTTAATAAGACTTGAACAAGTGACATCAGAGAAAGTGACATCAATTTACAAAATCGGGATTAAATAACTGACTTTAATTGGGCAGAGAGTTGGAGTTATTAACATATTTAATAAAAAAGGAACTGCAGATGCTGGTTTATTCCAAATATAGACATAATATGCTGGAGTAACTCAGCGGGTCAGGAAACATCTTTGGACATAGCAATGGAAAGCATACAGAGAAAGCTTGCAAGAGAATAATTTAAAGTTTCTTTGTGAAGCTTTCTAGTTCATACATAGTTTATGAGTTTTGCGAACACCACTATCCATATTAATCTTTTTCATGTTGTTTGTTCACTCTCCTTGTGTTATATTGTTTGGTTCACATAACCAACAGGATAAAAAGGGCCGGTTATGTCCTAAATGAATTCCTGCCACTATTCTGACTTATGAGGCTGTGGCAGAGACATTTTACTCCATATATAGACACTCATAAACTTATGGGTTCTATCATATTGAGGTGATCTTGAAGGGGTAGATTCAGAGCAATGTTGCCTCTAATTCTGCCACAGCCACACGCAATGACCTCTGGATCTCCGAGAAGAAAAACCAGCAGTGTTGCACTCAAACTTCCTGCTGTTGTCGTTGCCTCATAGACACTGATTTTATTGTGTTGAGGAAGGGGGGGGAGGGGGGGGAGGGAATTAGGATGCATGAGCAGGGATGTTCAACATATTTCGCCACCTCTACTGAGTACAACAGGATTCACATTGAAGTTGAAGTCAGCATCCTGGGTTAATTTGAACTACTGGCGTAGGCCTGCTTAACTGTAAAAGCCTTGGACCTCCGCATGTGCAGGGTCAAGCATGATTTGCGGACCGATTCAGCACAGCAGTTCCATCAGTTTTGTTCCAGGGTTGGACTCCCATCATTTCAGTTTCAGTTTTGTTTATTGTCATGTGAAAAGCTTTTATTCAGCAGGACTCAGTCTTGCTGAGAATCCCCCCCTAACAGCCATACCAGATAATTACTTGTCGACATAAGAGACTGCAGGTGCTGGAATCAATCTGAAGAAGGGTCCCAACCTGAAACGTTTTCTGTCCCCCCCCCCCCACACAGATGCATCCTGCGTCCATTGAGTTCCTCCGGCTGATTTACATCGGGGAGACTAAGCGGAGGTTGGGCGATCGTTTCGCCGAACACCTCCGCTCAGTCCGCAATAACCTACCTGAATGCCCGGTGGCTCAGCACTTCAACTCCCCCTCCCATTCCCAATCCGACCTCTCTGTCCTGGGTCTCCTCCATTGCCAGAGTGAGCAACACCGGAAATTGGAGGAACAGCACCTCAGATTCCGCCTGGGTTGCTTGCGTCCGGATGGCATGAACGTTGAATTCTCCCAGTTTTGCTAGCCCTTGCTGTCTCCTCCCCTTCCTTAACCCTCGAGCTGTCTCCTCCCATCCCCCCGCCCTCGGGCTCCTCCTCCTCCCTTTTTCCTTCCTTCTCCCCCTCACCCCCCATCAGTCTGAAGAAGGGTTTTGGCTCGAAACGTCACCTATTTCCTTCGCTCCATAGATGCTGCTGCACCCGCTGAGTTTCTCCAACATTTTTGTGTACCTTCGATCTTCCAGCATCTGCAGTTCCTTCTTGAACACGAGTTCCTCCGTCAGTTAGTTTTGTTTTTGCCGGAGAGTTTGCTCTTCAATCCTGGGCAATGTAGTCCTGGTGCAGCAACCATTGGGACCATAGGGCTGATTCGAGCTTGTCTGGCTGGTAGTTCCCAAGTGTAGCCTGAAAGCTTCAGAAACCCACCTGGACTCCACCATGGGGTCGATGTCCTCAGTTTTACATCGAGCAGACCTGGGAATTCAAACTATGCAAAAACCTTGGCGGAGGAAATGAGGCTCCACTACCACTCTTCAATGGCCGGATGCTTCCCAGGAGTAAGGTAGTAGGTCAACTTATGTGGCCTCCTCACCAAACCCAGGTAAGTTCTGGCAAGGTGGGGACAGTGGGGTGGTACATCAGAGCGATGGACCAGATCCTGCTCAAAGTGGCTCCAATGGTGATTAAATGGCAAGTCACATTTCACTACACCAATTGGTGTATAAATGTTCTTTGTATCCTTGTATCCTTTGTATATACGACGATACTATACGATATGATAGAACTGTATTTATCCCAGGAGGGAAATTGATCTGCCAACAGTCATAAAAACACAAAATACATGAAACATGAAATTAAAGTGACGTGTGTAAAGGATTGGGGATGTGCAAAGATTGAGGAGTGGGGAGTGGGGGTTGGGGGGTGGGGGGTGGTGGGGAGTCAGCCTGTCTACCCCACAACAGAAGGAGGAGTTGTGCAGTTTCATAGCTGCAGGGAAGAAGGATCTCCTGTGGCGTTCTGTCCTGTATCTTGGTGGAACCAGTCTGTTGCTTAAGGTGCCCCTCAGGTTGACCAGTGTGTCATGGAGGGGGTGAGCTGTATTGTCCAGGATGCTCCGCAGTCTGGTAGAGCAACAGTAGAGCTGACCTCGGAAGTTTGCACATTCTCCCTGTCACCATGTGGGTTTGTTCTGGGTGCTCCAGTCCACATCCCAAGGACGTGCAGGTTTGTAGGCCAATTGGCTTCTGCAAATTGCCCCTAGAGTGTAGAATGCAAAAAGTGGGATAACATTGAACTAGTATACAAGCAGTGTGGTCAGTGTGAACTCGATGGGCTGAATGGCCTCTTTGCACATTGTATCTCCAAACTAAAGTAAACTTAATTATCTAATTGTATGTGTTTTTGGCTTCTTTTTGAATGATTAATTAATAATTTGTACGTTCTTAATTATTTGGTTAACCTCAATAGCTTTTAATTGTCCCAGTTTTCAAAAATATTCAGATACATGTCGTATTAGAGGAAGAATGTGGTAGTGAAGAGGGAGGGCAGAGGGCAGAAAAGATTCACAACGATACTGTCAGGATTTGAAGACTGGCTTTATTCTCATTAGAACATAAGCGGCAGAGGCAAGGCCTTACAGAGATTTATAACATTTTAAAGGGGAATAAAATTGATAAAATTGATTTTTTTTTACCAGGGCAGAGGAGTCTAGAACTGGAGGCCACAGGATTAAAGTGAGATTCACATGTTCACAAGTTATAGTTGAATTAGGCCATTTGGCCCATCAAATCCACTCCACCATTCAATCATGGATGACCTCTGCCTCTTAATCCCATTTTCCTGCCTTCTCACCATAACCCTTGATACTCGTTCGAATCATGGCTGAATTTGTCTATCTCTGCCTTAAAAATATCCACTGACTTGTCCTCCACAGCCCTCAGTGGCAATGATTTCCACAGATTAACTACCCTATGAGTAAAGAAGTCCCTCCTCGCCTCTTTTTTTAAATTTAAAGGAAATCTGAGGTAAATTTGAGGGTGCTGAGAGTCTGAAATGAGCTGCTGGAGTAGGTAGTAGAGGCTGGTACAAATACAATGTTTAAAAGGCATTTGAAGAGCTGCACAGAAATGTGTAGAGGGATGTGGACCTAATGTGTGCAAATGGGATTATCAGGCAACTGAATCATCCTACCACAACCAGAGAGCAGTCCTGAATTACTATCTACCTCATGGGTGACCCTCTGACTATCCTTGATTGGACTTTCCTGGCTTTACCTTGCACTAAACGTTATTCCCTTATTCATAGCAAAAGGATTTGAGTATAGGAGCAGGGAGGTTCTACTGCAGTTGTACAGGGTCTTGGTGAGACCACACCTGGAGTATTGCGTACAGTTTTGGTCTTCTAATCTGAGAAAATACATTCTTGCCATAGAGGGATTACAGAGAATGTTCACCAGACTGATTCCTGGGATGTCAGGACTTTCATATGAAGAAAGACTGGATAGGCTCGGCTTGTACTCGCTAGAATTTAGAAGATTGAGGGGGGATCTTGTAGAAACTTACAAAATTCTTAAGCGGTTGGACAGGCTAGATGCAGGAAGATTGTTCCCGATGTTGGGGAAGTCCAGAACAAGGGGTCACAGTTTAAGGATAAGGGGGAAATCTTTTAGGACCGAGATGAGAAAAACATTTTTCACACAGAGAGTGGTGAATCTCTGGAATTCTCTGCCACAGAAGGTAGTTGAGGCCAGTTCATTGGCTATATTTAAGAGGGAGTTAGATGTGGCCCTTGTGGCTAAAGGGATCAGGGGGTATGGAGAGAAGGCAGGTACAGGATACTGAGTTGGATGATCAGCCATGATCATATTGAATGGCGGTGCAGGCTCGAAGGGCCGAATGGCCTACTCCTGCACCTATTTTCTATGTTTCTATGTGACTATGCACAGTAAATGGCTTGATTGTAATCATGTATTGTCTTTCCGCTGACTGGATAGCACGCATCAAAAGCTTTCCACTGTACCTGGGTACATGTGACAGTAAACTAAACTGACCTGAATAGTGATTAACATAGATGGGCATCAGGGGCAGCATGGGTGAGGTGGGTTGAAAGGGCCTGTTTCTCCGCTCTAACATTCTATGCTTCTATGATTCCATGACATTTATATAAAGACCGTGCAGTTTTAACTACTGCCAAATCTGTGAGTGAGATTAATGAAGCAGTTGCTGCCTGCATTTGGCTAGAGTGTACAGCATTCTGCAGGGACTGATGAGTAACATTTGCACCACAGAACTGCCAAGAAATGCCCATCTCCAACTAGAACTAGAGTTTTACCTCTCCTGACAAATTAACAGCAATACCATCAGTAAATTTGCTGCCAGCAACCAGACATACCCCTAATTCTACTATCACTTGTAGAAACATAGAAAATAGGTGCAGGAGTAGGCCACTCAACCCTTCAAGCTGGCACCGCCATTCAACACGATCATGGCTGATCATCCAAAACCAGTACCCCATTCCTGCATTTTCCCCATATCCTTTGATTCTTATGATCTTAGGAAGACTTAGATAAAGAGGTGATAAGGGGCATCTTTATGTGGATAGGGGCGGCATGGTGGCGCAGCGGTGCAGTTGCTGCCTACAGTGCCAGAGACCCGGGTTCAATCCTGACTATGGGTACTGCCTGTACGGAGTTTGCACGTTCTCCCTGTGATCACGTGGGTTTTATCTGGGTGCTCCAGTTTCCTCCCACGCTCCAAAGATGTAATTGGAATTGTTTAATTAATTAGGGCGGCACATGGGCGTAGCGGGTAGTGTTGATGCCTGACTACAGAATACCGTAGTTCGTGTTTTGCTACTCCATCACGACACAGAATGAGGCTATTTGGCCCATTGAGTCCATGCCAGCTCCAGATCAATCACATTCATCACTAGTTTTCCCATCTTAACCATCAACTTTAGGAGCAACACGGTGGCGCAGCCTTATAGCACCAGAGGCCCGGGTTCGATCCTGCCTACAGGTGCTTGTCTGTACGGAGTTTGTCCGATCTCGCCGTGACCTGCGTGGGTTTTATCCGAGATCCACGGTTTCCTCCCAACTCCAAACAGGTACAGGTTTGTAGGTTAATTGGCTTGGTGTAAATGTAAAAAATGTCCCTAGTGTGTGTAGGGTAGTGTTAACTTGCGGGGATCGCTGGTTGGTGTGTGGGCCGAAGGGCCTGTTTCCGCGCAGTGTCACTAAACTAAACTAAACTGACAATCAACAGCAATGCCATCATTCTATCCAGAGATGCTGCCTGTCCCGCTGAGTTACTCCAACATTTTGTGTCTAACCCGATAGAATGAAAGGGTGACTGCATGTAAATGGCCTCTGATGTGTTTGGAACAGGAGTGGGAGCCGATGGTAATGTGGGCAAAACTAGTGCGGGATTTGGATTGCTCAGGAGCTGGCATGGACTCAATGGGCCAAATGGCCTCCTTCTGTTCCGTAAGAAAATACTGGAACATGAACTATGGAATACTGCTTCACAATGGCCCAAGAACCCGATGAAATGTGTAGGAATGAACTGCAGATGCTGGTTTAAATCGAAGGTAGATACAAAATGCTGGAGTAACTCAGCGGGACAGGCAGCATCTCTGGAGAGAAGGGATGGGTGACGTTTTGGGTTGAGCAATCCAAATCCCGCACTAGTTTTCCCATCATTACCATCGACTCCCACTCCAGTTCCAACACATCAGAGGCCATTTACACGCAGTCACAGGGAGAACATGCAAACCCCACACTGACAGCAACAGAGGTCAGGACTGAATTGGGATTGCTGGTGCTGTAAGGCTTTGCCACTGTGCCACCTCTACCTCACAGTCTCTAATCTGCATTTTAGTTTAGTTTACTTTAGAGATGCAGCGTGGAAACTGGCCGTTCAGCCCACCGAGTCGACACCGACCAGCGATCCCCCACACACTAGCACTATCCCACACATTAAGGACAGTTTACAATTTTTACCAAAGACAATTAACCTACAAACCTGTATGTATTTGGAGGGTGGGAGGAAACCGGAGCACCCGGAGAAAACCCACGCGGTCACGGGGAGAACGTACAAACTCCGTACAGGCAGCGCTCGTAGTCAGGATCAAACTGGGGTCTCTGACGCTGAAAGGCAGCAACTCGACCACTGCGCCACCGTGCCACACCTGTCTACATAAAAGCGCCCCTCATCCCCTCTTTATTAAAGTCGTGATCATCTATCGGAATATTTTCTATCGTGGGTCGACACTGCGATGTTTTACTTCACTTAAGGTATCAGAGCTTCTGTTATTATTGGCTACCGCTTAAGCTTCGAATTTCAAAATAGTTCATGCCTGAGAATGGAAACGAAATTGGCATTAAGATGCATAACCGTTTTAAATTTATTTTTACTATATTACCTGAAAGAAAAATATATTGTGAAACTTCTCAACTGCTGCAGCATCTGGGACTGAGTTCAGCGCAGCCTTGAATTCACAGGGGTTGTGGAGATTGCAGCAACATGCCCTGCAGTTGGTTCTGTTCCAGCTTTCCTTTCAGTCTTTGTAAGATGCCATCTGGGAAGAAAATCCTCAGACCATTCAAGTCCGACGTACTTTATATTCTTTACACTATAGATTCATAACACAAGCTGTAATCAAAGAATTATAGCAATGCCAAGATTTTATTGGACTGTACAATTTCATGCCTACGCATAAATGACACATCTTTGCAAAATAAAACGGCAGAAATTCCTGGAAGTACTCGGCAGGTCAGGCAGCATCTGTGGAATGAGAAACCGAGTTATGTTTCAGATGGGTGGCTTTTTATCGAAACTGGGAAATATCATCTTATGTAGGAGGGAAATTGGGGGATGATGAGAACAAAATGGCACGGTGACGGAGCGGTAGAGTTGCTGCCTCAAGGCACCAGAGACCCGGGTTCGATCCTAACTGCGGGTGCTGTCTGTCCAGAGTTTGTACGTTCTCCCTGTGACCGCATGAGTTTCCTCAGGGTACTCCGGTTTCCTCCCACACTCCAAAGATATGCAGGTCTACAGGTCAATTGGCTTTGGTAAGTTGTAAGATTGCGCCTGGTGTGTGGGAAAGTGACGCTGGTGATGTTTAAAAAATAAACCGGTTCTGGATTCTGGGGGGGAAAAAATGTGTTGTCAGTCATTAGAAAATAAGTGCAGGAGGAGGCCATTCGGCCCTTCGAGCCAGCACTGCCATTCATTGTGATCATGGCTGATCGTCCAATATCAATAACCTGTGCCTGCCTTCACCCCATATCCCTTGATTCCACTAGCCCAGAGAGCTCTATCTAACTCTCTTTTAAATCCATCTAGTGACTTGGCCTCCACTGCCCTCTGTGGCAGGGAATTCCACAAATTCACAACTCTCTGGGTGAAAAAGTTTTTTTTCCACCTCAGTCTTAAATAGCTTCCCCTTTATTCTAAGTGTTCAAGTTCAAGTTCAAGTTCAAGTGAGTTTATTAGAAACATAGAAACATAGAAATTAGGTGCAGGAGTAGGCCATTCGGCCCTTCGAGCCTGCACCGCCATTCAATATGATCATGGCTGATCATCCAACTCAGTATCCCGTACCTGCCTTCTCTCCATACCCTCTGATCCCCTTAGCCACAAGGGCCACATCTAACTCCCTCTTAAATATAGCCAATGAACTGGCCCCAACTACCCTCTGTGGCAGAGAGTTCCAGAGATTCACCACTCTCTGTGTGAAAAAAGTTTTTCTCATCTCGGTTCTAAAGGATTTCCCCCTTATCCTTAAGCTGTGACCCCTTGTCCTGGACTTCCCCAACATCGGGAACAATCTTCCTGCATCTAGCCTGTCCAACCCCTTAAGAATTTTGTAAGTTTCTATAAGATCCCCTCTCAATCTCCTAAATTCTAGAGAGTATAAACCAAGTCTATCCAGTCTTTCTTCATAAGACAGTCCTGACATCCCAGGAATCAGTCTGGTGAACCTTCTCTGCACTCCCTCTATGGCAATAATGTCCTTCCTCAGATTTGGAGACCAAAACTGTACGCAATACTCCAGGTGTGGTCTCACCAAGACCCTGTACAACTGCAGTAGAACCTCCCTGCTCCTATACTCAAATCCTTTTGCTATGAAAGCTAACATACCATTCACTTTCTTCACTGCCTGCTACACCTGCATGCCTACTTTCAATGACTGGTGTACCATGACACCCAGGTCTCGCTGCATCTCCCCTTTTCCTAATCGGCCACCATTTAGATAATAGTCTGCTTTCCTGTTTTTGCCACCAAAATGGATAACCTCACATTTATCCACATTATACTGCATCTGCCAAACATTTGCCCACTCACCCAGCCTATCCAAGTCACCTTGCAGTCTCCTAGCATCCTCCTCACAGCTAACACTGCCCCCCAGCTTAGTGTCATCCGCAAACTTGGAGATATTGCCTTCAATTCCCTCATCCAGATCATTAATATATATTGTAAATAGCTGGGGTCCCAGCACTGAGCCTTGCGGTACCCCACTAGTCACTGCCCGCCATTGCGAAAAGGACCCGTTTACTCCTACTCTTTGCTTCCTGTTTGCCAGCCAGTTCTCTATCCACATCAATACTGAACCCCCAATGCCGTGTGCTTTAAGTTTGTATACTAATCTCTTATGTGGGACCTTGTCGAAAGCCTTCTGGAAGTCTAGATACACCACATCCACTGGTTCTCCCCTATCCACGCTACTAGTTACATCCTCGAAAAATTCTATAAGATTCGTCAGACATGATTTACCTTTCGTAAATCCATGCTGACTTTGTCCAATGATTTCACCACTTTCCAAATGTGCTGCTATCCCATCTTTAATAACTGACTCTAGCAGTTTCCCCACTACCGATGTTAGACTAACTGGTCTGTAATTCCCCGTTTTCTCTCTCCCTCCCTTCTTAAAAAGTGGGGTTACGTTTGCTACCCGCCAATCCTCAGGAACTACTCCAGAATCTAAAGAGTTTTGAAAGATTATTACTAATGCATCCACTATTTCTGGAGCTACTTCCTTAAGTACTCTGGGATGCAGCCTATCTGGCCCTGGGGATTTATCGGCCTTTAATCCATTCAATTTACCCAACACCACTTCCCGACTAACCTGGATTTCACTCAATTCCTCCAACTCCTTTGACCCGCGGTCCCCTGCTATTTCCGGCAGATTATTTATGTCTTCCTTAGTGAAGACGGAACCAAAGTAGTTATTCAATTGGTCCGCCATATCCTTGTTCCCCATGATCAACTCACCTGTTTCTGACTGCAAGGGACCTACATTTGTTTTAACTAATCTCTTTCTTTTCACATATCTATAAAAACTTTTGCAGTCAGTTTTTATGTTCCCTGCCAGTTTTCTTTCATAATCTATTTTTCCTTTCCTAATTAAGCCCTTTGTCCTCCTCTGCTGGTCTCTGAATTTCTCCCAGTCCTCTGGTATGCTGCTTTTTCTGGCTAATTTGTACGCATCATCCTTCGCTTTGATACTATCCCTGATTTCCCTTGTTATCCACAGATGCACTACCTTCCCTGATTTATTCTTTTGCCAAACTGGGATGAACAATTTTTGTAGTTCATCCATGCAGTCTTTAAATGTCTTCCATTGCATATCCACCGTCAACCCTTTTAGAATTAATTGCCAGTCAACCTTGGCCAATTCACGTCTCATACCCTCAAAGTTACCTTTCTTTAAGTTCAGAACCATTGTTTCTGAATTAACAATGTCACTCTCCATCCTAATGAAGAACTCAACCATATTATGGTCACTCTTGCCCATGGGGGCACGTACAACAAGACTGCTAACTAACCCTTCCTCATTACTCAATACCCAGTCTAAAATAGCCTGCTCTCTCGTTGGTTCCTCTACATGTTGATTTAGATAACTATCCCGCATACATTCCAAGAAATCCTCTTCCTCAGCACCCCTGCCAATTTGATTCACCCAATCTATATGTAGATTGAAGTCACCCATTATAACTGTTTTGCCTTTGTCGCACGCATTTCTAATTTCCTGTTTGATACCATCTCCAACTTCACTACTACTGTTAGGTGGCCTGTACACAACACCCACCAGCGTTTTCTGCCCCTTAGTGTTTCGCAGCTCTACCCATACCGATTCCACATCCTCCAAACTAATGTCCTTCCTTTCCATTGCGCTAATCACCTCTCTAACCAGCAACGCTACCCCACCTCCTTTTCCTTTCTCTCTATCCCTCCTGAATATTGAATATCCCTGGATGTTCAGCTCCCAGCCTTGGTTACCCTGGAGCCATGTCTCCGTGATCCCAACTATATCATAATCATTAATGGCTATCTGCACGTTCAACTCATCCACCTTATTACGAATACTCCTTGCATTGAGACACAAAGCCTTCAGGCTTGTTTTTACAACGCTCTTACCCCTTATACAATTATGTTGAAAAGCGGCCCTTTTTGATTTTTGCCCTGGTTTTGTCTGCCTGCCACTTTTACTTTTCACCTTGCTACCTATTGCTTCTACCCTCATTTTACACCCCCCTGCCTCTCTGCTCTTGTACCCATCCCCCTGCCACATTAGTTTAAATCCTCCCCGACAGCACTAGCAAACACTCCCCCAAGGACATTGGTTCCATTCCAGCCCAGGTGCAGACCGTCCTGTTTGTACTGGTCCCACCTCCCCCAGAACTGGTTCCAATGCCCTAAAAATTTTAATCCCTCCACCTTGCACCATTTTTCAAGCCACATATTAATCTGCAATATCCTCCTATTTCTACTCGCCCGTGGTACTGGTAGTAATCCAGAGATTATTACCTTTGAGGTCCTACTTTTAAGTTTATCTCCTAGCTCCCTAAATTCATCTTGTAGGACCTCATCCCTTTTTTTACCTATATCGTTGGTGCCAATATGCACCACGACAACTGGCTGTTCACTCTCCCCCTCCAGAATGTTCTGCAGCCGTTCAGTGACATCCCTGACCCTTGCACCAGGGAGGCAACATACCATCCTGGAGTCTCGTTTGCGGCCGCAGAAATGCCTATCTATTCCCCTGACAATTATTGTCATGTGTCCCTGTATAGGACAATGAATTTTTTGCTTTGCTTAAGCACACAGAACATAGTAGGCATTTACTACAAAACAGATAAGTGTGTCCATATACCATAATATAAATATATACACACATGATAAATAAACTGATAGTGCAAATAACAGAAAATGGGTTAATAATAATCAGAGTTTTGTCCGAGCCAGGTTTAATAGACTGGGGCCCCTGGTTCTGGACTCGCCCAACATTGGGAACATTTTTCCTGCATCTAGCTTGACCAGTCCTTTTATAATTTTATATGCTTCTATAAGATCCCCCTCATCCTTCTAAACTCCAGTGAATACAAGCCTAGTCTTTTCAATCTTTCCTCATATGACAGTCCTGCCATACCAGGGATCAATCTCGTGAACCTACGCTGCACTGCCTCAATCACAAGGATGTCCTTCCTCAAATTAGGAGACCCATAGGTTTGGGTTTAGATTTATTAATTTTCACATGTACAGTGAAAAATATTGTTAGTTTGCTATACAAACTTCAGCTCATACTAATGCATAAAAATCAAGCATAAGAAATAGAGCAAAGTGAAAAATACCAGAGTATAGTTCCAGATTTGAAGGAAGATTAATGAGAATATTGTTAGTAAAGCGTTAAATCGTGATAGATTTACGAGTGGAAACGTGATTTAAAAGAGTGGGGCGATTGTACATGAAGAGTAGTAGATTCTCCTCTGGGACCAACACGCATAGAGTCGCCGGATGTTAACTGTGCAACTTTGCAGTGGCCCTTGTCCCAGTTCCCAAATTTAGTTCCCTTGACATTGTAGGGAAATCAATCTTGCAACTATACGGTTTACTTTAGAGCGATACAGCATGGAAACAGGCCCTTCGCCCAGAGTCCATCGATCACCGATTACAGCAGTTCTATGTTATTCCACTTTCTCATCCACTCCCTACACACCAAGGGCGATCTGCAGAGGCCAGGTAACCTACAAACCCGCATGTCTTCAGGATTTAGGTCAACCCATGCGGCCACGGGGAGAACACGCAACTCCACACTGACAGCACCCGAGGTCAGGATTGAACCCGGGGTCTTTGGCGCTATGAGACCACTCTAATACCAGCTGCACTTTCACATCCATTTAAGAACTTTGAAAGTGCATCACAGACAACGAAACACATCTTTGAAATGCAATCCTCCAGATTCGGGGACAGTTTCTTCCCATCTTCCCTTCTGCCTGACCCTCTGACATTCTGTGTCTATTTTTGTGCAATTCCTATCCAAATGGCCTTTGAAACGGAGGGTGTTTTCAAAAAAAAATAATCAAACTGGTGGAGGAACACAGCAGGTTTTCTAGTGTCTATGAGACAATGGGCGCTTTGTGTACCTGGGCACTCTGATTCATGTTGGCACAACTGGCAAATATGCGCCGGGCAATGGCTGAAGTCCTGAGGTTACCCACTGGACAAACGAGCAGAGGCAGAGAGTGGAAACGCCCAGCCAAAATCTGCGATTGAAGCCGATGCAGCAAAGCCTAGAAACGACAAGACAACGTACACATTTTCCTTGGTTTTCTATCAATCAGCGCTGGAGAGAAAAAAAAGATATGCTATTCAAATATCTGCTGATGGAGATGTATGTATTTTATGCAATGCATCTTAAAATCAGTTCTATTGAAGTCGGTGGAAATGAATTTCAGAAGAGAGTAAGTGCACATTTAGTGCCACCAATTCTGGAATGAATTTTTCATGTGGCTTATAAAGCATTGCTTACAGATACAATTATAAATCCATGCACGGGGATGAAGAAAATCATCCCATAAATCTCACGCACATGTATTATATCTATTAAAATATCATTAACTGGCTAAGGCAGGCTAAGGAGTAAATGGGCTTATTATTTTAACTGGATTGTGATGTAATTTGTATTGAAAGGTCAGAAGCAAAGCAGGGAAATCTTATTCAAATCATTATTCATTTATTTAGCAGTCAAAATAGCACCCTGTTGCTTTGCATGAAATATTCAGTTTGTGCCTTGTGAATCTATAATATAACCAAATAGGTAATCTTACCAGGAGCCACAGCCGAGAATGTGTGTGTGCACGTGTGTGCAACTGTGTGTTTGTGTGTGTCTGTGTGTGCGTGCGTGCACATCTGTGTGTGTGTGTGTGTACGTGTTGGAGGGGGTGTGCACGCATGTGTGCGCGGATGCGCGCATTTGTGTGTGTGCGCATATGTGTGTGTGTGTTTTTGGAGGGTGTGTGCGCGCATCTGTGTGTGTGTACACGCATGTGTGAGTGTGTACACGTGCGTGCGAGTGTGTGTGTGTGCATCTGTGTATGTGTGAATGTGTGTGCGCGTGTGTTTGTGTGAGTGTGTTCGAGCGTGCACGACGGTGTGCATGCATTTGTGTGTGTGCGCGTACGTGTTTATGCGCGGGTGCGTTTGTGTTAGTGAGCGCATGACTGAGAGGCAATGAAACATATCATGAACTATCCCGCTATCTAAGCACAGGTACAGTCTTGCAGAGAAGGTTTCTAGTACGGGTGGGAACTGGTAACTGAATTCATCACCAGCCACAGTATAAGGAAATACATTAAATGTCCACTTCCAGATTCAAGGATGCAGCATAAAAAAAGGGGAAATAAAAGTGCTGAAATATAGATGTGGAAATATCTATGGTAAATAATGCAGGGGGAAATACTGCAAAATGTATGAGAGTTCTCTTTCTAATCTACAAGTCTTGTCGCATCTGACAGGTGTTAAATATAAGCGCAAGCTTCCTTATGAAAGAAGCATTTATGAATGGGAACAGATCATTTGTTTGAAAGCTAAAAGGTTTCTCCATTAGTCAAAGTACTGCGCAAAGGGCTTATCATTTTTTATACAGCACAAATTTTAGTGAAGAGAAGACAAGTGTTTTTTTTTCCATTATGCATAACCGATGTTTTTGGTAAAAGTTTATCTTTACCATCATTAAACCTTTATAAAAACAGCCACCGTAGCACAGTAGTCATTCACTCCATCATCGCGGAATTGAATTTCATCGCTACTTTTCCCATCTGCTCCCAAACCTCTTTCCCTTCATTAACCTCACCACTTGCTACGGTTAGAAATAAAAAAAGAGACAATTTGAGACTCAAAAAGGAATAAAGGAGGTGTTCCAGTGATTGGAAGAGCAATGCCCTCGGCACTGAAGTAATATCGGTGCTGCTCGCTGCCCTATCAATAGCGTGCTGTCCGCGGGGTTTAACCCAGTGTGGGCTTCCTGTGGATGGGTAATAAATCGTATCGGTACTGCAATGTTCTGCATTAGTATGGTGCCTTTATACAGGCGAGGTGGGGGAGAAGCAGGAAGAAGGACTATATTGAATACTTCTGTAACTTTGTCGGCGCCCTTAGCATACTTCTACTGAATGCAAACAAAGAATCTCACTGTACCAAGTCAATTCAAGTGTGTTTTATTGTCATATGTCCCAGATAGGACAATGACATTCTTACTTGCTGCAGCACAACAGAATATGTAAACATAGTACATAACCGGGAGAAAAAAAGTTCAGTGTGTGTATATATACATATACACATACTCAATAAATAAACAAATATAGTGCAATAATCATAATGATGGTCTGTTATAGTTCAGGGCTTATTTGCTGTGTGTTCAATAGCCTGATGGTGGCAGGGAAGAAGCTGTACACATGACAATAAGAGATTCAGTCAAACAATGAATCAATTCGTAATCATTTGATTAGTACGGATGTCAGAGGTTATGGGGAGAAGGCAGGAGAATGGGGTTAGGAAGGAGAAATAGATCATCCATGATTGAATGGTGGAGTAGACGATGGGCCGAATGGCCTAATTCTGCTCCTATCACATGACCTTATGATCTTATGATGAGCATTCTCAAATAGATAATTGGGCAAATGAGTTTCGATGGGCAGTCTACCTAACTCTCACCTTTATTTAAGGTTTAGATTAGAGATACAGCATGGAAACAGGCCCTCCAGCCCACTGAGACCACGCTGACCAGTGATCACCATATATCCTACACTCTAGGGACAATTTACAGAAGCCAATTAACCTACAAACCTGCATGTCTTTGGAATGTGGGAGGAAACTGGAGCACCCGGAGAAAACCCATGCGGTCACAGGGAGAACGTGTAAACTGCATGCAGACGTAGCTAGGATCAAACTCAGATCTCTGATGCTCTAAGGTAGTAACTCTACCGCTGTGCCACCATGCCACCTGGTTCACTAATATCCATCTGGAAGGACATCTGGCATTCTTTCCTGGCCTGGTAGATATGTGGGTCCAAACTCACGTGCGTAGTTGCCTCTGAAATGGCTAGCAGGCCATCAGATCAAAGGCATGAACGGATGGGCAATAAATGTTGCCCTATCACCAATGCACCAGATTTAAAAAAAATAATCAAAATTAAAATACCTAAGAGGGCAGACAGGACCATGGTTTAATGCTTTATAGTGCACCCTTAATACTTTGCTGGAGTCTCAGTTTGTGTTATATGCTCAGTATACAATATGTGACCTGCTGCTTTGCAGTACCAGAGACTCAGGTTCGGTCCCGACTACAGGTGCTGCCTGTACGGAGTTTGTACCTTCTCCCTATGACGGCTTGGGTTTTCTCCGGGATCCTTCCACACTCCAAAGTCGTACAGCTTTGAAGGTTAATTGGGTCGGTAAAATTGTAAATTACCCTTAGTGTAGGATAGTGTACAGGTTTATAGATTAATTGGCTTCGGTGAAAATCGTCTTTAATGTGTAGGATAGTGCTAGTGAACTGTTGGTCGTTGCAGACCCGGTGGGCCGATGGGCCTGTTTCTGTACTGCATCTCTGAAGTCTAAAGTCTAAGTCCTAAGATGGGATGGGGAACATCTGACTCAATAACTGGAGTGAAACGACTGACGAATCAATGTGAGATGGAAGGAAGGTATTTTCACATTGTTCCATAATTTGATTGCATTTAGGATTATTTGACTAAACCTTTAAATGGATAAAATAAGAATAAGAAAGATGAATTGTTGCTAAATTAAGGGAAGTGAAAGAATCCTAGATGTTAATCTTTGTGAATAGTATAGATAAGATAAAATAAAGGCTCCTGTGCTTTTTGGGATAACATCTCAGCACTTTGGTTACAGGGCGGAAAACAATAATAATATATCAATAACCACAACACTCAGAGGATGGGGGCATCTGTCTTTTGTTGGAAAACTGAGTAAGATTGACCTGAGGTTAGCAGAACTGGTAATCTCATTAAGACATCCAAGATACAGATGGATTGATAAAGTTACAGTAATACTAAGAGATTGTTTCCTCTCTGTAGATAGCGTAGATCCAGGAGGAATGGTTTCAGGACAAGGGAAGTTTGGAGATGCAGCAATGTTGACTGTAGATGTGTGGCAGTTGGTCTGGATTTCCATTGAAGGTGTAGAAAGGAACGACAGGTGCTGGTTTACACAGAGTATAGACACAAAATGCTGGAATAACTCAGCAGGAACAGGCTGCATCTCAGGAGAGAAGGAATGGGTGACGTTTTGTGTCGAGACGTCTGAAGAAGGGTCTCGACCCGAAACGTCACCAATTCCTTCTCTCCAGAGATGCTGCCTGTCCTGCTGGATCACTCCAGCATTTTGAGTCTATTTCCATTGAAGGCCATTGTTAAATTTGTCCCGAGCTTTATTTTTAGGCAGCAGCCTTGGGTGTTCCTGAACTGAAGGATCTGAACTGGTTGTGACCCAAGGAAAACAGATAAATCCTACTTGGGAAGGGTGCACAGCTTGGACCTGCTGTACGAAGCTCTCCGTTAAAAATGGGGGAGACATTTTACGCAAACAGAATTCTTGAAAGCTTTTGCATTCTCTATCACAGAGGGTTGTTAAGTCTCACTCATTGAGTATTTTCAATATAGAGGTTGAAAGATTTTTAGAACATAAGAACAAAGTGGCTCAGCAGTAGAGATGATGTCTAGCAGCGCCAGAGACCCAGGTTCAATCCTGGCTAAGGGTGCTATCTGTAAAAAAGTTTGTAAGTTCTCCTCATGTACTGCGTGAGTTTTCTCTGGGAGCTCCGGTTTTCTCCCACACTCCAAAGACGTAGGTTGATTGGCTTGGTGTTTTTATTATCCCTAGTGTGTGAAGGAGAGTGTTAGTGTACGGGGTGATTGCTGGTCGGCACGGACTCGATGGCCACTGTTTCTGTGCTGCATCTCCAAAATTCAAACAAAAAAAAACTAAAATAAAAGATTTAAGAGTAATACTCAGCATGCCAACCCTCAAGTCTGCTCCAACCTTCAGCAAAATTACGGCTATTAAAATTGTAGAATCATTTCATTGTCACCGTACAGTACAGAAATAGGCTATTCAGTCCATCAATTCTCTTCCAGATTTTAGGCTGTCCGAATCGCAGTGTTTTCTACACAAGTCCTGCAATTTATTCTCCCTCTTTATGTCATTAAGTGTAAAGAATGCAGAGAAGAGTTACGAGGATGTTGGTGAGGCCACAAGGGCCTGAGCTTTAGGGAGAGGTTGGGAAGGCTAAGACTTCATTCCTTGCTGTGTCGGAGACTGAGGGGTGATTATTTAGAGGTGTATAAAATCATGAGGTGAATAGAAAAGGTGAATGCCCCGAGTCTTTTACCCAGGGTATGGAAACACGAAAAGCTCATTGGTTTAAGGTTTAAGATGAGAAAGTCAAGATGTAATAGAAAACTGAGGGGCAACTTTTTCACTCAGAGGGCAACTTTTTCACTCAGGGAACAAGCTGTCTGAGGAGGTAAATGAGGCAGGTACTATAACAGCATTTAACAGACACTTGGACGAGTACATTGATTTGAGGGATAAGTGCTAAGATTGGGCAGGTAGAACTCGATTAGATGGGTCGTAATCAGCATGGATGAGTTGGGCCGAAGGGCCTGTTTCCGTGCTGTACGACTTTATGACTCTAAGTACATGCCCTATTCTATTTGGTGGTGGTGGTGAAGCGGTGGCAGCGGTGAAGCCTCACGACGTTGGGGCCTTGGCGGTGGTGAAGCCTCGCGGCGGCGATGCCTCGCGGGTTGACGGTCGATGGCAGCGTGGAGGACCGCCGTGGGCGGGGAGGGGAAGAACAATGGAGGACCCGGCATGGGGAGACGGCCGGGAGGGAGGTGGGGGGAGAACAATGGACAATAAGGGGGTGGAGGGGACAAAGGACAATGAGGACCCAGTGTGGGGGAACTGTTGGGGGGGTGAGGAACAAAAGAGGGAGCCGGCGTGCTTTGTAACTTTGTCAACACCATAGGTGGCTGCTATTTGTATACATTGGGTATGCAAGCAAAGAATCTCACTGTGCCTAGTCACTTGTGACAATAAAGTATTCTTATTCCTATTTTATTTGAAAGCGCTTGATTGATTCTGTTTCCTTATTCTGTTTACAAACAGAGCCAAGACTCACTCTGAGCAGAAAACATTTTCATCACACATCCCAAATTTTAAACTTTAAAGTTTCACTTGGTCTTCGTCATCCACTAATGGGAACAGTTTCCCACTCTTTCATCTCATCTGATCAATCAATGCCCTGTCTACCTCTATCAAAGCTCTCCACCATCTACACTCCAAGGAGACCAATCTCGGTATTTCCAATCTCACCTTGTATCTGAAATCCTTCGTCCCTGGAACCATTCTAATAAATCTTTTCACAAACCCTCTCCAAAATCTTTGAATCCAATTACTGGTGACCGGAACTGGTGTGTACGGTTTCAAATGACTCTGCTTCTTTTGTATTCCACATGTCCATTCATGACTTCTTGGATCCCATATACTTTGTTGACCACACTCTCAACATGTCCTTCTCCATTCAAGGATTAATGCACTTGTTAATCCCTGACCATCCATCCTCCAAGCTATTTAGAATCGTGCCATTTAATCTGCATTGTATCTCCTTAATCTTCCTGCCAGTGTTCACTTCACACATCTTTAGACTCTAGAGATACAGCACGGAAACAGGCACTTCGGCCCATCGAGTCCGCGCCGACCAGCGATCACCCCTTGCATTAGCGCTGTTCTACACACTTAGAACAATCTGCGATTTTATCGAAGCCAATTAACCTACAAACCTGTAGGTCTTTGGAGTATGGGAGGAAACCGGCACACCCGGGAAAACCCACAATGTTACGGGGAGAACGTACAAACTCCATACAGACAGCACCCGTAGTCAGATTCGAACCCGGGTCTCTGGCGCTGGAAGGCAGTAACTCTACCACTATGCCACTGTGCCAACGCTATATATTCTCTATATTGAATTGCATCTGGCACCTGTATATCCACTCTGCTGGACTATCTTGCAGTCTATTACTACCCCTCTCTCTTCTAAGCACCGTGATATCTGCAAATTTGAAATCTTACCTGGCACATTACATCACAGTGAGGAACGTGAGGACTAACTTTTATGGTAGTTGTGGGTGTTAACTTTTATGTAGTTGTGAGTCTTGTTGCTTTTTGTTTAGTATGGCTGTATGGTAATCCGTATTTCACTGTAACTGTATGTTTCATTGGTACATGTGTCAATAAACTGACATGGAAACCTTGAAACATTCAACATCCAAATGTTCAATACAATTGAACCAGGGAAACTGGAGGCAAGAAAAGGCCAGAACAAATCAAGGCCAGCAACAGATGACCTCAGGAAGGGTGTAGTCCATATTGGGCATCTTCCCATCCCACAACCGAATGGGCCTTCATTGGGCCTTTAAAACATTAAACTGAGAAGGCAGCGGAGGCCAATTCACTGGATGTTTTCAAGAGAGAGTTCATAGAAACATAGAAACATAGAAATTAGGTGCAGGAGTAGGCCATTCGGCCCTTCGAGCCTGCACCGCCATTCAATATAATCATGGCTGATCATCCAACTCAGTATCCCGTACCTGCCTTCTCTCCATACCCTCTGATCCCCTTAGCCACAAGGGCCACATCTAACTCCCTCTTAAATATAGCAAATGAACTGGCCTCGACTACCCTCTGTGGCAGTGAGTTCCAGAGATTCACCACTCTCTGTGTGAAAAAAGTTCTTCTCATCTCGGTTTTAAAGGATTTCCCCCTTATCCTTAAGCTGTGACCCCTTGTCCTGGACTTCCCCAACATCGGGAGCAATCTTCCTGCATCTAGCCTGTCCAACCCCTTAAGAATTTTGTAAGTTCGATATAGCTCTTAGCTCTTAGGGCTAACGGAATCAAGGGATATGGGGAAACAACAGGAACGGGGTACTGATATTAGATGATCAGCCACGATCATATTGAATGGCGGTGTTGGCTCGAAGGGCCGAATAGCCTACTCCTGTACGTATTTTTCTATGTTTCTATGTTTCTTACATCTCTGCACTCAGCCAACGCTGAGGAAGGGTTTGCTCAAGGGGGTTGTTTCCCCATCCATGTCACTGCAGTTTGCTCATCATTGTTAGCGAGTGGATGTAGCAGGGCTGCCGAGCTTCCACTCAATACATTGGTCACTTGAGCGCTTGGCTCTGGCTGCTGCGCTCCTCCGTAAGCCTTTCGAGAGTATAATTGTGGCGTTCCAATTAAACAAAATTCTCCATTCTATTGGCAATGAACCGCTGTCAGCAAGGTAATTGTATTCTCCCATCTCTGCAGCACGTCAGTTATGCTCAGATGCACAATTGGCCATCGCAGAGCAAATTCCTTATTCTTCTTAATGAACCCACTTCGAATGGGAATGAGTTCCAGAGTGTGTACGCTCCAAGTGAGCGGTGGTTAAGCAGCATTAATATTCTGGTGAGGCTGCAACAATGTTTGAAAGGGGGACAGATAAGGGAAAAATATTCCGCTACGTTTAACATCTACTCAAAGTCATTTTTCTTTTCTTTTCCTAGTTCTGCAGCCTTTTGCATGAACATTATTGTTCCTGTTTATACATCTGTGCCCGACAGCTGAGGTGAACTGCCAACTGAGTTCCATTGTCACATTTTCTTGACCTCTGGGACGGCTTCTTCATGAATACGGAATGCTGTCATACTTTCTAAACATGTTCTGCGTTTTTTCTTTGGTGACTTTTACTCGTTATAAAACTATTAGATTTTAGGTAGACTCTATCAGTTTCAGATGGCTGTTTCAATTGGATAATAAAATAATCTGTTTGCTTTCAATTAGGTTAATTGGCTTCAGTAAGAATTATAAATTGTCCCTAGTGTTGTGTGTGTGAGTGTACGGGGTGATCGCTAGTAGGTGTAGACTCGGTGGGCAGAAGGGCCTGTTTCAACGAATGTATCTCTAAGCTAAGCTAGACTAAACTAAACTAAACTAAACTAATCCAGGCCATAGGAACCGATAAACATCAAGGACCACAGGTACTTGGACAAAATCTATTAACCTACATAGAAACATAGAAAAATAAGTACAGGAGTTGGCTATTCGGCCCTTCGTGCCAGCACGGCCATTCAATATGATCATCTAAAATCATTACCCCATTCCTGCTTTTTCCCCATATCCCTTGATTCTTTTAGCTAAATCTAACTCTCTCTTGAAAACATCCAGTGAATTGGCCACCACAGCCCTCTGCAGCAGAGAATTCCACAGATTCACAACTCTCCGGGTGAAAAGGGTAACAGTCACCTCTCACTGTCTTTCTTTTAGGGCTGAAAAGCTTTAATTAAATTTGATCATTGTTCCAGAACTCAGCCATCTGAAAATGGGATCAATGCCAGCAACCTTCTTGATGCTGCTTCCAGTTTGGTGAAGTGTAGGAGGTAACTGCAGATTTAAATTAAATTAAATTTATTTATTTATATAGCACATTTTTAGTCAACTTGCATTGACCCCAAAGTGCTTCACATAATTACATCCACACACACAGGCAAAGGTGGGTGAAGTGTCTTGCCCAAGGACACAACGACAGTATGCACTCCAAGCGGGATTCGAACCAGCTACCTTCCGGTTGCCAGACGAACACTTAGTCCATTGTGCCATCTGTCGTCCCTGATTTATGCTGGTTTACACCGAACATAGACACACAATGCTGGAGCAACTCAGCGGGACAGGCAGCATCTCTGGAGAGAAGGAATGGGTGATGTTTCGGGTCAAGACCCTTCTTCAGACTCCTTCAGACTCTTCAGACTGAAGAAAGTTTTCGACTCTGAACGTCACCCATTCTTTCTATCCAGAGATGCTGCCTGCCCTGCTGAGTTACTCCAGCATTTTGTGTCTATCCAGGTGGTGAATGCTCTCTGTAGTCTCCAGTTGTAATTGAGTGTAATGACTGAGGTTACTCATAAAGTCATAGAGTGATACAGTGTATAAACAGTCCCTTTGGCATAATATGTCCCAGCTACACTAGTCCCACCTGCACATATCCCTCCAAACCTGCCCTATCCATGTACCTGTCTAGCTGTTTCTTAAACGTTGGGATACTCCCAGCCTCAACTACCTTCTCCGGCTGCTTGTTCAATACACCCACCACCCTTTGTGTGAAAAAATTACCCCTCGGATTCCTATTAAATCTTTTCCCCTTCACCTTAAACCTATGTCCTCTGGTCCTTGATTCACCTACTGTGGGCATGAGACTCTGTGCGTCTACCCGATCTATTCCTCTCATATTTCTATACACCTCTAGAAGATCAGCACTCATCCTCCTGCGCTCCTAGGAATAGAGTCCTAGCCTACTCAACCTCTCTCACCCTATTGCTCAAACCCTGTAGGCATTGCCCAGTGGACCTATCTACATAGCTTCAGCGCGATGCATTCACACATTCACACCCGACTCAGCAGCAGAACATTCCAGTGCATAAATAATTTGCTACTGTGGTGCGCTATGATGGCTCGAACTTTGAGTATATTCCTGCATATCTTCACGAGAGTAAATTCTAGTTGGTGGAAACAGCTGTGCCTGATTTTGGCAAGAGAATGGATCATGTCACAACAGAGGCCATCTGTGAGACAAAATACTGTAAGTAATAGACTTCTGTTTTATCTTTCCAACAAGATTACTGGTTATGTTGAAAGATTAGAAGTCAGAGGCCTGGATTAGTCTGAGTCCAAACCCTACTAAGGGATTTAAATTCTGTTTAAATCTGGGATACAGGAGCTGGGTTCAATAAATGGTGACTCCGTAACAAGTGAATTGTAAAAAAAACCTAAACACAAGGCGTACTGTGAACTTGATTTTTCAAACCACAGGATCTTTCTACCTTAAGGACTGAAAGTCCTGGTTCCTCTTCTTCTTAAGCCTCTAGGGAGCATAGGCCATTGACAAATGTCCTCCACTTCACTCGGTTGTTGGCAGTTCTTTCGTGATCTCCCCAGTTGAGCCCACTCTCAGACATTTCGGTCTGGACACATCTGGGGCGACCTCTTATCCTTTTTCCTTGGGGCTTCCATTTCAGGGCTTGCCGGGTGACATTTGTGGCATGTTTCCTGAGGGTGTGTCCAATCCAACTCCATTTTCTCCTTCGAATTTTGTAAGTCAATGGGCTCCTGGCTTGTTCTTTTCCAGCAGTCCACAAAGTCCTGGTTGGCACGCAACAAAAGCTTTTCGCTGTACTTCAGTGCACACGACAATAAGCTAAATGTAACTTAAAGTGCTGGAGTAACTCAGCAGGTCAGGCAGCATCCCTGGAGAACATGGATAGGTGACTTTTCGGGTCCGGACCCTTCTTCTGATCTGTTTCCATAAATTGTAAAAACATACCTGGTTCGCCAAAGGTCATCAAGGGAAGGAAACCCACCATTTTTACTTTTATAATAAAAGTTATAATTTTGTGCAGTTACAATAAAAAGGAATTCAGAAAGGAAGGCCCTGAAGGAGACCGGAAGATTGGGACAGATAAAATTGTTGTACCTTGTTGCCAACACACACATGAATGGCCTTCTGTATCATAACTATTTTACGATTCTTTGAAACATGGTTTCATATCCATTGCAACTTTGTTGAATCTTAACTTGACAGTTCCCGCAAGAGTCTTAGTTTAGTTTAGCTTAGATAAATAGAGCGGAAACAGACCCTTTGGCCCACCAAGTCCGTGCTCACTAGCGATCACCCCGTACACTAAAGCCCCTGTCCCACTTAGGAAACCTGAAGGGAAACCTCTGGACACTTTGCGCCCCACCCAAGGTTTCCGTGCGGTTCCCGGAGGTTGCAGGTGGTTGCCGGAGGTTGCAGGTAGTGGAAGCAGGTAGGGAGACTGACAAAAACCTCCTGGAACCGCACGGGAACCTTGGGTGGGGCGCAAAGTCTCCAGAGGTTTCTGTTCATGTTTCCTAAGTGGGACAGGGGCATAACACTATCCTACACACGAGGGACAATTTACGATTTTTACTGAAATCGTCTAATTAGCCTACAAACCTGCATGCCTTTGGAGCGCGGGAGGAAACCGGAGCACCTGCAGAAAACCCATACAGGTCACGGGGAGAAGGTACAGGATCGAACCCGGGCCTCTGTCGCTGTAGGGCAGCCACTCTACCGCTGCGCCACCGTGCTGCCCAAAGTCATTAGGAATGTGCAGTATTTGCCTTGCAAGTGAGGCTCACAACCTGTGAAATAATTTAATAAAATACATTGTTAGCTGAACGGCCCCTGCAGTTTAAGCTTCCTCCGTGATTAGTCCAATGGATCAGGAGATGAGGGTTTTGGTTAGGTTTATTTACGGAACTGTGCGAAAACCAATAACCATTTGAGAAAGAAAATCTGCACTGCTGCAGCTGGGAGTTAAAATAATATGATGCAAAGTAAATTCCAGCATCTAAAAATAGATTCAATATTGTTTTACGGATTAGGAGGGACTGTCTTTAATAAGATTCGGCCGATTTTTCTTCAAGATGAATGCGGTTTGTGATTCCTCTTTGTTGGATCTGCACAAACTTATAATTTTTATTATCAAAGATGTGCCTGGTACACATTTAAAAATGAGCTTTAATGATCGGTGCTGTGCAATTACATTGGATAACTGTGTCGAGGGAAATTGATTCACTGTCTTGTATCAGTGTGGCATGAATTGCAAATGCTGGCAGCACAGATAGGCAGAATGATTCATTGCATCCACTGAGCGATACTGACATATGAAGGAGTAAAGAATCAGTCATATTTGTGTTATACCTTTCATAATTTGAGGCTGTCCCATGGAGCTATAGAAGCGATGAAATCATTTTCAAATCCCCCTGCTGAAATTCTACATTTAGCAAAGCACAATGCTAAACAACAGTGTAATTTTAGTTTAGAGATACAGCATGGAAACAGGCCGTTCGGCCCATCGATCACCCATTCACACTTTTACATCCATTCCCTGCACAGTAGAGGGCAATTAACCTACAAGCCCTACACGTCTTTGGGACGTGGGAGGAAACCGGAGCACCCGGAGGAAATCCACGCGATCACAGGATAACGTGCAAACTCCACGCTGGCAGCACCCCAGGTCGGGACCGAATCCGGTCTTTGGCGCTGTGAGACAGCAGTTCTACCTGCTGCGCCATCATGCTACTCTGAGAACAGCAAAAGGATTAAAGACCAGATAATCTGTTTCAGAGGTGTGACAATTTACAATCTGTAACGACAGTAAACCTGTACGTGTTTGGAGTGTGGGAGGAGACCAGAGCACCCGGGAGAAACCCACGCAGTCACAGGAAGAATGTACAAACTCCATTCAGACAGCACCTGCAGTCAGGATCGAACCCAGGCCTCTGGCGCTGTAAAGCAGCAACTCTACCGCTGCACCACCATGCTTCCCCCTTTTCTTATGACCGTTAAATGTGTACATGTACATACTGGTCAAGATATGATTCAGTCCCAGCTGCAATCATGTTGAATAGCTGACTATTTAAACTTAAGGGCCTGTCCCACTTGGGCCGTCATTTACGCGACAGGCCGATAGTGACGGTCGCACAGCCGTCAGGAGCACGTGACGTCATTTGAAGATGGACACAAAATGCTGGAGTAACTCAGCGGGACCGGCAGCATCTCTGGAGAGAAGGAATGGATGATGTTTCGTGTCGAGACTCTTCTTCAGTCTGAAAGAAGGGTCTCGACCCGAAACGTCACCCATTGCTTCTCTCCAGAGATGCTGCCGGTCCCGCTGAGTTACTCCTGCATTTTGTGTCTATCTCCAATCGTCTTGGCCCCGCTATTGGAGCAGGAGTGGGGGCGGATCTGGATCTGCAACGGCCGTGAGCCCCAGGCCGAGCTCGGCGATCGTTTGCCTGCTTCTGCTGCTGTTGGAGGTGAGACGTTGCGTCGCGCCAGGGTCTTGGGCCTGTCCCACTTTGGCCGTCAGTTACGCGACAGGCCGGAGGCGGGCGAAGATGTCGTGCAGGACGAAGTCCACACTCGTCCACACCACTCCATGCGCCCGTCCCGTGCTAAACACACGCTACCCACACGCTAGCAGGTGGCGTAAATGGCATGCGAATGACAGCCAAGTGGGACAGGCCCTTTAGAATGAATTAATACCCATCCTGCGAATTGCTATTAAACAACATTAGCATCCCATCCCCTTTATACCCCCCAATGGAGTGCTGGGGATGTGGTGCACAGTTAAAGGTGCTGTCGTTTACATTATTTGTTCTTTAGATTGATGTGAATTATCCCAAAGGATTATTTCAAGGAACATTATATTAATTCCGAATGTCCTGAACAATATTTACCCCGTAATTAACATCACTAAAACATATTTCCCTGGTAATTAGACGTAAAGTGCTGGAATAAATCAGCTGGTCAAGCAGCATCTCAGGAGAACATAGATAGACGATGCTTCAGTTGTAGTCATAGAGACATACAACGTTGAAACAAGCCCTTCGGCCCAACTTGCCCCCACCAACCCAACATGTCCCATCTTCTCTAGTCCCTTTCTTCAGGCTTGGAGGCTGTGAAAGGCTTGGATAGAGTGTATGTGGAGTTGATGTTTCCACTAGTGGGACAGTCTAGGACTAGAGGTAGTAGACTCAGAATTAAAGGGCGTTCCTTTTCCTGAACGGAGAGGCTTCGGGAAAGATTTATGAGGTTGAAGAGAATGATCCCAGGAATGAGCGGGTTAACATATGATGAGCGTTTGACGGCATTGGGCCTCTACTCACTGGAGTTTAAAAGGGTGAGGGGGGGACCTCATTGAAAACTCACCAAATAGTGAAAAGCCTGGATAGAGTGGATGTGGAGAGAGCAGCTGGTTGTGAGGTCGGTAGCACCTCATATTTCGCTTGGGTAGTTTACATCCCAGCTGTATGAAACATAGAAACATAGAAAATAGGTGCAGGAGTAGGCCATTCGGCCCTTTGAGCCTGCACCGCCATTCAATATGATCATGGCTGATCATCCAACTCAGTATTCTGTACCTGCCTTCTCTCCATACCCCCTGATCCCTTTAGCCACAAGGGCCACATCTAACTCCCTCTTAAATATAGCCAATGAACTGGCCTCAACTACCTTCTGTGGCAGAGAATTCCAGAGATTCACCACTCTCTGTGTGAAAAATGTTTTCCTCATCTCGGTCCTAAAAGATTTCCCCTTTATCCTTAAACTGTGACCCCTTGTTTTGGACTTCCCCAACATCGGGAACAATCTTCCTGCATCTAGCCTGTCCAACCCCTTAAGAATTTTGTAAGTTTCTATAAGATCCCCCCTCAATCTTCTAAATTCTAGCGAGTACAAGCCGAACCTTGACTTCTCTAACTTCAGGTAGCCCTTGCTTTCTCTCTTCATTCACCTGCCTCCCCCCCCCCCCATTTTCCCAGTTCTCCCACTAGTCCCACTGTCTCCGCCTACATTCTTTCTTTGTCCTACCCCCTCCCATGACATCAGTCTGAAGAAGGGTCTCGACCCGAAAAGTTGCCAATACCATCTCTCGAGAGATGCTGCCTCACCCGCTGAGTTACTACAGCATTTTGTGCTTAGGTTGTGAGGGAATATGACTTTTATGGATGCGTTTTCTATGAGACCTGATATTGGTAAATGTGCCTAAGGGCTGATGATTTTTCCTCTCTGAATGTGGCAGGTGTGTTGAATTGAATCTGGTCCCAATGGTGGCTGTGAGGAATTGTTTCTGATCACTTTCCATGGGGTGGAAAACTCTCTAAGGTTGTCTTTGATCAAATTCAGGTTTTATCGCAGAGGACTCGACTTGGGATAAGGATTTGATGGAGCAATACTCTTTTAAATTCAACCAGTGAATTGGCCCCCCACTGCCTTCTGTGGCAGAGAATTCCACAAATTCACAACTCTCTGGGCGAAAAGGTTTTTTCTCATCTCAGTTTTAAATGGCCTCCCCTTTATTCTTGGACTGTGGTCCCTGTTTCTGGACTCCCCCAACATTGGGAAAATTTTGCTGCAACTGGAAAGGAATCCAATTTCTGGACTGTTACATAGCTTTTATCTCATTGCTGTTCACGAGAGTTTGTTGAGGGCAACTTCTTCTGCACATAACACAACCGTGATTGCATTTCGCAGACTTCAATATATTTTGGGAGATTCTGAAAGGGTCAGGAAAGGTGCTAGCTAAATACGATTTCTTGCTTCTGTAGGCGTACGCTACTCTGGTGATTATTGGCATATTTGTTATTTATCTGTGGAGATAAATCCAGTCTTTGAAGAGAAAAATGCTACATGATAAACATGAAATATTACATTGACATGTTAACATGATTATGCTGTATTAGTAAAAGCCTTGCTTCTCATAGCCGAAATAAATAACACACTCCAGAAGGTGACCCGAAATCAATTGAAGGAATGTCACCGCACCACCAATCAATGTCGACAAGACAATCTATGCTTGCTTTCCTATCTATGCTTGCTTTTTTAACTACACATAGACATGCTGCAGAGAACAAGAGGTACCTGGCGTGGGGGGTCCCTGAGAACACAGAGGGACCATTGGGGCCTGTATTGAATACTTTGTAGCTTTGTCAGTGCCCTATACGTAGCGACTCTTAGCATACCTTGTGTGTAGGATGCAAAACAAAGAATTTCCCTGTGACATGTCACATGAAGAGAAAGTGAGTTACATGCAGTCAAATGTAGTTATATGTAACATGTAGTTAATCTGTGGAACTCATTGCCACGGAGGGCTGTGGAAGTCAAGTCAGTGGATATTTTTAAGGCAGAGATAGACAAATTCTTGATTAGAACGGGTGTCAAGGGTTATGGGGAGAAAGCAGGAAAATGGGATCAGGAGGCAGAGATGAGCCATGATTGAATGGCGGAGTAGACTTGATGGGCCGAATGGCCTAATTCTACTCCTAGAACTTATGAACTTGAGATAATAAAGTATCAATCCATCACACGGACATATGCACACATTTGACTGATCATACAGTTATCAACTGGACTCTTGATATTATGGGAGATTTTAATATGCAGGTTGACTGGGAAAATCAGGTTGGTTCTGGACCCCAAGAAAGGGAGATTGTAGAGTGCCTCCGAGATGGATTCTTCGAGCAGCTTGTGTTGGAGCCTACCAAAGAGAAGGCAGTTCTGGATTTAGTGCTGTCTAATGAACCAGATCGGAAAGGAATCGTTAGGAGGTTGTGGCCACAATATGATAAGTTTTAACCTTCAATTTGAGAGGGAGAAGGTTAAATCAAAAGTATCAGTGTTGCAGTTGAACAAATGGGACAATGAAGGCATGAGAGAGGAGCTGGCCAAGGTCGACTGGAAAAGGATCCTAGCAGGAATGATGGTGGAAAAGCAATGGCAGGAATTTCTGGTCATAATCCAGAAGATGCAGGATCATTTCATTCCAAAGAGGAAGAACAATTCTAAGGGGGTAAGAGGCAACCGTGGCTAACAAGCAAAGTTAGGGATGGTATGAAACTAAGAAAAAAGGTGGATAACATAGCAAAGAGTAGCGGGAAGCCAGAGGATTTGGAAACTTTCAAAGGACCACAGAAGGTAACAAATACAGGGTGAAAAGATGAAGTAGGAGGGTAAGCTGGACAAGAATATAAAGAAGGATAGTAAAAGCTTCTTTAGGTATGTTAAGAGAAATAGATTAGTAAAGACAAATGTGGGTCCCTTGAAGGCAGAAACAGGTGAAATTATTATGGGGAACAAGGAAATGGCAGAAGAGTTGAACAGGTACCTTGCTTCTGTCTTCACTAAGGAAGACACATACAATCTCCCAGATGTACTAGTGGACAGAGGATCCAGGGAGATAGAGGAACTGAAAGAAATTAGCATTAGGTGAGAAAGAGCATTGGGTAGACTGATGGAACCGAAGGCTGATAAATCCCCAGGGCCCGATGGTCTGCATCCAGGGTACTCAAGGAGGTGACTTTGGAAATCGTGGGTGCATTGGTGATCATTTTCCAATGTACTATAGATTCAGGATCAGTTCCTGTGGATTAGGGTAGCTAATGTTATCCCACTTTTCAAGAAAGGAGCGAGAGAGAAAACGGGGAATTATAGACCAGTTAGCGGAGTCAAGGGATATGGGGAGAAGGTAGGCACGGGTTACTGATTGTGGATGATCAGTCATGATCACAATGAATGGCGGTGCTGGCTCAAAAGGCCGAATGGCCTCCTCCTGCACCTATTTTCTATGTTTCTATGTGTCTTGATTATTCCACCCAACAATATTCTTTGCAATGGTTATTGTAAAACGAAAATTCAGTTTGATCTCTTTCCATTGTGAGGTGCTTCCAAAATGATCATGGTGCTGTCGTGAAGAACAATACTACTAGTAGGTATCACAATGGACTGTTTCGATGACCTTTCTTCAGTGTAGAATTAACCAGGTCATAGAGTCTTACAGCATGGAAACAGGTCCTTTGGCCCAACTTGCCCACACTGGCCAACATGTCCCATCTACACTAGTCCCATTTGGTCCATATCCCTCCAAACCTGTCCTATCCATGTACCTGTCTAATTGTTTTTTAAACGTTGCGATAGTCCCTGCCTCAACTACCTCCTCTGGCAGCTCTTTCCATACACCCACCACCCTTTGTGTGAAAAAGTTACCCCTCGGGTTCCTATTAAATCTTTCCCCCTCTCACCTTAAACCGAAGTCCCGATCTGTGGGCTGGAATAACTAAAATACTGATCTGACACCCAACAAAGCACCGTCTTCAGAGGAACGACACTAAATATGCCGTTGGTAACAGTCTTCACCCGCTCAATTATACTTTCATCCTTTTTTATTAGAACGCTACCTTGTTGAATTCGCGAAGACCTGAAATTAGCACAGATCCTCTGGTGTGTATGTGTGTGTGATGCTCTCTTTAAATAGTTCATCTCATTAATTCAGGATGGCAGTCCCTTCATTGTAATCAACGTGTCAAGGAGTTGGAAATATTCTTAATTTAGTAGTCCAGTGGTATCCTCATTATGGTGGTACAAAATGACCCGGGTTTACAAGAAGAGTTAAGATTGGAGCCGTTCCTTAGGCACAGATTTTAATTGAAACTGGATGGATTAATATTGCCTGTTAATATCACCCACTTGCATGTCCCACATTCCTCTTTGTGTGTCTGATGTATGCCTTTTATAGTGTTTTAGAGGGTTTTTGACCAAGGCTTTAAATAGAACGCCCTCTCGAATGTGTTCCCTCTTCATTGTAACACTACTTTAATGGGTGCATTAAATTAAATGGGCTGTTGGATTTGAGCACACGGGGAATATTCTCTCCTATGGTTAATTTCATGGAGGATTGAGCTATGTGATCCTTTTCTTGCTTTCCAATTATGCCCGACTATTGAAGGTCACGGGAGCTGTGAAAGCACCACTTGGCATACATTACTCATGCTCTCTGTCTTTGGGAAGGGAGTTTTATTTTTTTTGCGTGTAAACCGTGGAGGATCAGCAGGATAATGGCCTTTGAATTAAAGGGCACAAGGAAGGAAGGTGTTCAGCCCTCCATGTTTCAACCAGTTCTCGGGAAGTCAGTCCAACACTTTCATGTTCCCTGAGCGAAGGACACAAGGGGCTGGAGTAACTCATAAATGATAGGAGTAGAATTAGGCCATTGGGCCCATCAAGTTAACTCCGCCATTCAATCATCAGCTGATCTATCTCTCCCTCCTAACCCCATTCTCCTGCCTTCTCCCCATAACTTCTGACACCTCTACTAATCAAGAATCTATCTATCTTTGCCTTATAAATATCCACTGACTTGGCCTCCACAGCCTTCTCTGGCAAAGAATTCCACAGATTCTCCATCCTCTGACTAAAGACATTTCTCCTCATCTCCTTCCTAAAAGAACGTCATTTAATTCTGAGGCTATGACCTCTAGTCCTAGACTCCCCCACTAGTGGAAACATCCTCTCCACATCCACTATATCCAAGCCTTTCACTATTCGGTATGTTTCAATGGGGAGTCCCCTCATGCTTCTAAACTCCAGCGAGTACAGGCCCAGTGCTGACAAACCCAGTAATTCCTGGGATCATTCTTGTAAACCTCCTCTGGACCCACTCCAGAACCAGCATATCCTTCCTCAGATATGGTGCCCAAAATTGCTCGCAATATTCCAAATGCGGCCTGACCAGCACCTTATAGAGCCACAGCATTACATCCCTCAGTGGGCCAGGCACAGCATATTTGAAGAACACAGGCAGGCGATGTTTTGGGTGGGACACTTTTGAAGACTGTCAGCAGGTCCAGCTTGAGAGCGGCTGGGGAGATTGAGAAGGTCGGACTTTAGTTTAGTTTAGAGATACAGCATGGAAACAGGCCCTTCGGCCCACCTGGTCCGCGCCGACCAGCGATCCCTGAAAATCAAACACTATCCAACACACACTGGTGACAATGTACTTTTGTACCAAGCCAATTAACCCACAGACCTGTACATCTTTGGAGTGCGGGAGGAAACCAGAGATCTTGGAGAAAACCCACGCAGGTCACGGGGAGAACGTACAAACTCCGTACAGGCAAGCACCCAAAGTCAGGATCGAACCTGGGTCTCTGGCGCTGTAAGGCAGCAACTCTACCTCTGCGCCACCGTGCCACGCGGGTTGGTGGGACTATTTCCCTCTTCTTCACCTGTAACTCAAATCATTTAGTGAAAACTTCCAATCTATTCCCTGGTATCATCTGCCCTCTTCCCACTGGTGGCAGTTCCTGCTTCGGCATACCCTTCCTCCCCTCCGCTATCTCCATTTCCATGCCTATAAGTGACGCAGCACATTGATTTTAAACAGATATAATTATATTTCCCCGTTGGACTATTACCCTGTTCTTCACCATTGCATTTTCTTTTGTTCAGGCATGCATCCAATTCTCTTTGAAAGACAAACAAACATTCAAACTCCTTTCTCTGTCTCCTCAGGTTGTAGATTCTTCGATTCTTGGTCATAACAAGTCAACGTGTGTAGAAAACCTTCCAACCCCTTTCAGTTCTGTTCAGCCCATTATAGGAAGGATATGGAGGCTTTGTAGAAGAGGTTTACCAGAAAGCTGTCTGGATTAGGGGGGAATTAGCTACAAGAGAAGTTGAAACTTGGATTGTTTTATCCAGTGCTGCAGGTTGAATGCCACCTATATTGGAAACATAAAAAATAGATGCAGGAATAGGCCATTCGGCCCTTCGAGCCAGCACCGCCATTCAATATGATAGAAACATAGAAAATAGGTGCAGCAATAGGCCATTCGACCCTTCGAGCCAACACCGCCATTCAATATGATAGAAACATAGAAACATAGAAAATAGGTGCATGAGTAGGACATTCGGCCCTTCGAGCCTGCACCGCCGTTCAATATGATCATGGCTGATCATCCAACTCAGTATCCCGTACCTGCCTTCTCTCCATACCTCCTAATCCCCTTAGCCACAAGGGCCACATCTAACTCCCTCTTAAATATAGCCAATGAACTGGCCTCAACTACCTTCTGTGGCAGAGAATTCCAGAGATTCACCACTCTCTGTGTGGAAAATGTTTTTCTCATCTTGGTCCTAAAAGACTTCCCCGTTATCCTTAAACTGTGACCCCTTGTTCTGGACTTCCCCAACATCGGGAACAATCTTCCTGCATCTAGCCTGTCCTGCATCTAGCCTGCATTAAGCAGGAACTTAAGAATTTTGTAAGTTTCTATAAGATCCCCCCTCAATCTTCTAAATTCTAAAGTCTATCCAGTCTTTCTTCATATGAAAGTGTTGACATCCCAGGAATCAATCTGGTGAACCTGGCTGATCTGGCTGATCATCCTAAATCAGTACCCCATTCCTGCTTTCTACCCATATCCCTTGATTCCATTAGCCCCAAGAGCTACGTATATCGAACTCTCTCTTGAAAACATCCAGAGAATTGGCCTCCACTGCCTTCTGTGGCAGAGAATTCCACAGATTCACAACTCTCTGGGTGAAAAAGTTTGTCCTCATCTCAGTCCTAAATGGCATACCCCTTATTCTTAAACTGTGACCCCTGGTTCTGGACTCCCCCAACATGGGGAACATTTTTCCTGCATCTAGCCTGTCCAATCTCTCAAGAATTTTATATGTATTCACTCCTCTGGCTTCACAACTCGTAACTCTTCAATCCATTTGCCTCACACCTTCTGCCTTATCATCTCTGTTCAAACATCGGCCCATCAACTCTCGCACTCTCACTTTTATCCACCAGTTACTTGCTGGGCTTTCTCCTGCCCTGCCCCTCTTCCTGTTTACTATCTCCTTTATTTTTTTTTAGAGGTTCAGCGTCGAAACAGGCCCTCCGGTCCCCTGAGTCCACGCCGACCAGTGATTACCCTGCACACCAACATATCCCCGCACACAAGGAACAATTTTCAGAACCCAAGTAACCTACTAACCCTGTATGTCTTTGGAGTGTGGGAGGAAACCGGATCACCCTGAGACAACCCATGTGGTCACGGGGAGAAGGTACAAACTCCATACAGACAGCGCCCGCGGTCAGGATTATACCCAGGTCTCTGGCGCTATAAGTCAGCAACTCTACCGCTGCGCCACCGTGCTGCCCTGACAGTCCCTCCCCACCCCCCCCACCCCCACTAAAGAAGAATCCTGTCCCAAAATATCACCTATCCATGTTCTACAGAGATGCTGCCTGGCTGTTGAGTTACTCCAGCACTTTGTGACTTTTCTTGTAAACCAGCATCTGCAGCTCATTATTTATACAGAGACAAAGTCTGTTTCCCATGGCAGAAATATCTAAAACAAGAGAGATCATTGGTTTAAGGTGAGAGAGAGGACGATGGAAGTGGATGTATGAGGTCATTTGTATCACAAAAAGAGTTGATGGTATTTGGGATGAGCTGCCAGCGAGGACCTTGTCATGTATCTATACACTGTAATGGCTCGATTGTAATCCGATTGTGATCTGACGACAGATGGCACAATGGGCTAAGTGTTCGGCTGGCAACCAGAAGGTAGCCGGTTCGAATCCCGCTTGGAGTGCATACTGTCGTTGTGTCCTTGGGCAAGACACTTCACCCACCTTTGCCTGTGTGTGAATGTGTGTGAGTGATTGGTGGTGGTCGGAGGGGCCGTAGGCGCAGATTGGCAGCCACGCTTCCGTCAGTCTGCCCCAGGGCAGCTGTGGCTACAGAAGTAGCTTACCACCACCGAGTGTGACTGAGGAGTGAATGAATAATGCAATGTAAAGCGCCTTGAGTATTAGAAAGGCGCTATATAAATCCCATCCATTATTATTATTATTATTATTATGTATGTCCATACGCTGACTGGATAACGCGCAACAAATGCTTTTCACTGCACCTCGGCACACACGTGACAATAACGAATCTGACTGAAACTGAGGTGGTGAAGGCAGGAACAGTAGCAACAATTACAACAATTCTGGACATGGACTTGAATGGGCAAGGTATAGCAGGTTATGGAATCATAAGCCATATTTTTTACTTTACAAAGGTGAGGTTAGTTGGTAAAAACACACTTCTATGGATGCAAACTCTATACGACATCGTAGCATCAGGAAAAGCACTGTATAAATGCCAGGCCTTCAGCTTGCAAGCACAAGAGTATGTTCAGTTTGGTTTAGTTTAGAGATACAGCACGGAAACAGGCCCTTCGACCCACCGAGTCCGCACCGACCAGCGATCCCCCACACATCAACACTATCCTGCACACACTAGGGACAATTTTACATTAAAAAAAAATTATACCAAGCCAATTAACCTACAGAAGTGTACGTCTTTGGAGTGTGGGAGGAAACAGAAGATCTCGGACAAAAACCCACGCAGGTCACAGGTAGAAAGAACAAACTACGTACAGACAAGCCCCCTTAGTCGGGATCCAACCTGGGTCTCCGGCGCTGTAAGGCAGTAGCTCTACTGCTGCGCCACCGTGCTGCACATATATTAATTTGTCGGTTTCCCAGGGGGCACATCATGGGCAATTTCCCAACAATGAATACCTCTGGAGGTACAATTGCCCCGTGCAAAGATTGTGGGCGGAACACATGCCTGAAGAAGGGTCTCGACCCGAAGCGTCATCCATTCCTTCTCTCTAGAGATGCTGCCTGTCCCACTGAGTTTGTCCACTTTTTGTGTCGATCGTCAATATATCTACGTATCTTGGCATGACAGTGATTGTGTTGGGTTACAATTGTACATTGTGTGTATCTAGCCTCAAACAAGCTCCACAAATAAATATGCCTCAAATAACCATGCATCCAATCAATGGTGCATGAAATGAACTGGGTGCTGATGATGCGTGTAATAGGTTTTCATTATATCCGATGTCCTAATTCACACCTTCGAAGAAGTGATATTCTTGCACAATTTTGTAGCCAAATTCTAATTTTTCAGTGTTTATGTCCCTATAACATGCCTTGTTAAATATAATATAATATAATATAATATAATATAATATAATATAACATAATATAATATAATATATAAAAATCAACTCTGCAATATCAAACACAAATATATAATTTTTGCTAAAAAGGGGCAAAGCGGTAAATTATAGACTGATCTTCTTTTTGCATTTGAGGCAGCGGAAGTCCGCAGCCGGGTGATGCCATCCAGTTCGACATCCATAGCTGCCCTCCCTAACAAGGGCGCATGCTCCGGGTTGGCGCCAAGCTGCGGCACTGCTGCTGTCTCTGTTTGTTGTCGTCCGCCTGACTGAGGTCAGTTGACAGGGCTCACCACGGGGAGGTCGACAACATGAGCCCCGTAGTCTGCTTCATAGGGCTGTTGTATGAATATGATTGGCTTCCTCTGTAAAATGGAAATATGATACTGCTGCAATAAACCAGTCTAGGAGTTCGATCCTGACTATGGCTGCCGTCTGAACAGAGTTTGTACCTTCTCCCAGTGACCGCGTGGGTTTTCTCCCGGGATTCTGGTTTCCTCCCACACTCCAAAGACTTCCTCCCACACTCCACAGGTTAATTGTCTTCAGTAAAAATTGTAGCTGGTCACAAGTGTGTAGGATAGTGTTAGTATGCGGGTGATCACTGGTTGGCGTGGAATTGTTGGGCTGAAGGGCCTGTTTCCTCGCTGTATCTTAAAAACTCAACCAAACTTTAAAAAAAAGTTAACCTGCGCCTATTTAACAAAGATTTATACTTATTGAGCCAATCGTGGCAATCCCGTGTTGATTTGCTGACATTTATCCTGTTTGAATGTCAACTGGTTTGAAACCTGGGGCACTCAGAGCCAAACATAGAAGCCCCAAACTTGTGGACTGATGTCAGCTAGTTAATCCTTCCTCCACATGGAGTACAGCTGTATGAACATGAACTTATCAAAGTTATCCAGTTCCTGTGCTGGAGAATCTGCTCAGAAATCCAACGCCAGGTTAATCTGATGCGGGACCCACAACCCTACTCATAGATCGTGGGTGGCACGGTGGCACAGCGGTAGAGTTGCTGCCTTACAGTGCCGGAGACCCGTTCGGGTACGTGCCGGACTACGGGTGCTGTCTGCACGAAGTTTGTACATTCTCCCCGTGACATGCGTGGGTTTTCTCCGAGATCTTTGGTTTCCTCCCACACTCCAAAGACGTACAGGTTTGTATGTTAATTGGATTGGTGTAAATGTGAATTGTCCCCAGTGTGCGTAGGATAGTGTTAATGTGCGGGGATCGCTGGTCAGCATGGACTCGTTGGGCCGAAGGGCCTTTTCTGGGCTGTATCTCGGAACTATACTGAACTAAAAAATCGATCGAGTCAGAATCAAAGTTCTATAGCTCCGAAGCTGATTTAACTGAGTCAATGGTTCTTTCTTGCCCACATGCATGTACAGTGAAATCCTTACACTTGTCACCAAAGAGAGTGTCGCCTAATGTTGGGCTTGCCTCATGACCCAGAGAGTACGACTGAGCTAACTGGGCTGTGTATTTTGGCCCACCACTGTGTAATTCTTTGCCACACAAGGCTGTGGAGGCAAAGTCAGTGGATATATTTAAGGCAGAAATAGGTAGATTCTTGATTAGAATGAGTGTCAGAGGTTTTGGGGAGAAGGCAAGAAAACAGGGTTAAGAGGGGGAGCTAGATCAGCCGTGATCATATGGCGTAGTAGACTTGATGAGCCGAATAGTCTAATTCTACTCCTATCACTTATGACCTTATGATGTCCCCGCCAACCCATCTGCCCACCTACACAGTAACTAATCCTGTTTGCCCACATTAGGTCTGTATCCTTCTATATCTTGCTTATGTAAACGCCTGTTTAAATGTCTCGTAATTGTGGTGATTATATCTGACTCCACCACCTCCTATGGCAGTGATTTTCACACATCAGCCACTCTCCGTGTAAGAGGCGTTTCCCCCATATCTCCGTTGGAACACTTTGTCTCACATTCATCACATCATCTCTGACTGCGGGTGCTGTCAGTACAGACTTTGCAGATGTAACTAGGTGGGGGCTGTAAGATGGAGGGACAGGGTGGAAAACAGAGAGAGAGAAAGAGAGAACCTGGCAGACTAGGTGGAGCAGGAAGAGAACATGAGGTTTCTGCGTTACCTGAAATTGTAAAATTCAATGTAGTATATCACATGCGCAGGTAACGCCTGTCACTTTAAGGACTTCCCTAAGATGCTTCTTTCCTTCCATTAAGTTACATCCCAAGGTTATTATTTGATGGTGAATGAAATGTGTAGGAAGGAACTGCAGATGCTGGTTTAAACCGAAGATAAACACAAAATGCTGGATTAACTCAACAGGCCAGGCATCATCTCTGGATAAAGGAGTGGGTGACCTTTCGGGTCGAATCCCTTCTGAAGCTGTTTGTGTCTATCTAGGATGGTGGATGTACGGAACAAACTGCCAGAGGAGGAAGTTGAGGCAGGGACTATCCCAACATTTAAGAAGCAGTTAGACAGGCACATGGATAGGACAGGTTTGGAGGGATATGGACCAAATGCTGGCAGGTGGGACTAGTGTAGCTGGGACATGTTGGCCGGTGTGGGCAAGTTGGGCTGAAGGGCCTGTTTCCACACTGTGGCATTCTATAACCAGATCCCCAGCTGTTTCCCATTCACTTGTCCACGTTTCAAAGTTCTAGCTGTGACATCAGTAATTTGTGACGTGCTTTTAATTAGAGATCACTAATACATGCCTAGTGACCTCTCCATGTAACATAGAAACATAGAAACATAGAAAATAGGTGCAGGAGTAGGCCATTCGGCCCTTCGAGCCTGCACCGCCATTCAATATGATCATGGCTGATCATCCAACTCAGTATCCTGTACCTGCCTTCTCTCCATACCCCCTGATCCCTTTAGCCACAAGGGCCACATCTAACTCCCTCTTAAATATAGCCGATGAACTGGCCTCAACTACCTTCTGTGGCAGAGAATTCCACAGTTTCACCACTCTCTGTGAAAAACATTTTTCTCATCTCGGTCCTAAAAGATTTCCCCCTTATCCTTAAACTGTGACCCCTTGTTCTGGACTTCCCCAACATCGGGAACAATCTTCCTGCATCTAGCCTGTCCAACCCCTGAAGAATTTTGAGATGTACAATGCTATATGCACAGAACCTCCTGAAACAGATAAATGTTGTGCTCCGATCACATTTTGCAATTAATTTTACTCTTCACATCAGTCACTTGGTACATAAAATTGTACTATACACTTGACTTTTCAAACCACAGCACCTTTCTATTTTAAGGACATAATGTGCTGGTGCAACTCAGCGGGTCAGGCAGCATCTCTGGAGAACTTGGATAGTTGACATTTCAGAGTCAGGACCCTTCTTCAGACCTGACCCAAAATGTCACCTATCCATGTTCACCAGAGATGTTGCCTGACCCGCTGTTACTCCAGCATATTGTGTCCTTTTGTGTAAACCAGCACTTGCAGTTCCTTGTTTCTACATAATAATAAATAATAATGCATTTTATTTGCTGGCGCCTTTCTGGACACCCAAGGACACCTTACAGGACATAAAATCACAATACATTTATCAATATTAAAATCAAGTTGATTAAAAACAAAAAACAAAAAAAACAAAAAATACACAAAACTTTTAAAGTCATTAAAATCAGGGTGAACATGGTGGAAGTTATGTCGGGTATGCTAATCTAAACGTGTTTTGAGTTGTGATTTGAATTGATCGATAGTGTCCAGGTGACGGATGGGAGGTGGGAGAGTGTTCCAGAGACGTGGGGCAGAGCAGCTGTAGGCTCTGGCACCCATGGTGCTGAGTCTAAATGTGGGGACAGTTAAAATTGCTATCTTACTATCTTGTTCATAATCTTCTCATAACAATATATATATATTTCTGTTTAGCGGCGATACGGCATTGAAAAGAGCCTCCAGTTTTAATGCCAGCTCCCTCTCTGCTGTCCATCTACTACAAGTTGGGTTGGGTCACCGTTGAGTGTCAAACCCCCATTTTCTCATCAGTGCTAATCCCTACCACATAACTGTCCCCAATTTACCATTAAAATATCAATGGAGTGCTCCACCTTCAGCTCGTCACATTTAAACCCAAGCCACAGAGTCATACAGTGAAGAAACAGGCCCATCAACCCAACCTGCCCACATCGACCAACATGTCCCATCCACATTAGACCCATCTCTCTGCATTTGGCTCATATTCTTCTAAACCTGCCCTATCCATGTACCTGCCTAAATGTTTCTTAACTGTTGCGATACTACCTGCCTCAACTACCTCCTCCAGCAGCACATTCCATACACCCACCACCCTTTGTGTGAAAAAGTTACCCCTAAAGGTTCCTATGAAATCTTTCCCCCTCTCACCTTAAACCTGTGTCCTCTGGTCCTCGATTCATTTACTCTGGACAAGAGACTTTGTCCGTCAACCTGGTCTATTAGCTTACAATTTACTTTAAAATGATTCATTCAAGGCACATTGATATCGCAGGCAGTGCCCACGTTTGTTGTTCTTCACTAATATCCCCTAAAATAACAAGGCTTTCAAGAGTTAACCATGTTGGCTGCTGTGGAGTCACATATGGGCAGAGCAGTTACGGAAGGCAGATTTCCATCCCTGAAGGCATTAGCGACCCGGGCGGACTTTTGTGACGATCCAACCCTTTCACGCTCACCATTGCCGACACAAGCTGTTTTAATTCAATTTTTAAACACTCATTTAAATCCCTCTCTTGCCATGAAGGGATTTGGACTGGATCGATGATCCAGAACGCAGACTAGCTCAGCAACGTTTGAGAAATTAATCTGCAATGAGTTTGCAGTGCCTCGTTCCGACATTTCCAATTCCACTACATTGTTATCGCAGTGTTTAGAAAGAGTGCTTTTCGTGCCAAGTACCAAACGGGGAGAGGCAGCGGCAGCAGCAATAGCGTTCAGTCGGCAACTTAAACTTAAACTTCAAACTTAACAACTTTAAACTGCGTACTCCGAAGGATTCACCCATCCCATTTCTTTACGAGACTCTCTGGGGACTTATAGGATTCTTCAAAGATTTTCTTTCCTTCAGCTAAATACAGTAACATTCCAGGGGCAAGATCTAAATTCCCACGTGGTGAATTCGCCCTTAGATTTGAACTTGATGCAACCTAATTTGGAGTCCGAGGGCTCAGTTAGGTCATAGTTGGTTGTGTTTGATTTGCTATTCCTCTGCTCATCTCGGCTCTTGACAAAGACGTCGAATAGCAGGAAAAGCCTGTTGTTCATTTTGTTTTTAGTTTTAGTTTAGAGATATAGTTCGGATACAGGCCCTTCGGCCCACCGGCCGGCGATCACCCCGCAGACTAACACTATCTTACGCACATTAGGGACAATTTACAATTTCACCAAGGCAATTAACCTTCAAACCTGCACGTCTTTGGAATGTGGGAGGAAACCGGAGATCCCGGAGAAAACCCACGCAGGTCACGGGGAGAACGTACACACTCCATACAGGCGGAGTTTGTATGTTCTCCACGTGACCTCATGGGTTTTCCCTGGGTGCCCTGGTTTTCTCCCACACACCAAAGACGTACAGGTTTGCAGGTTAATATGCTTCGGTAAAGATTGTAAATTGTTCCTGGCGTGTAGGATAGTGCTCGTGTACAGGGGTTGCTGGTTGGGGCGGACTCTGTAGGCCGAAGGGCCTATTTCTGCACTGTATCTCTAAACTAAATTAAACTAAACTAAAGGAGCAGGGAACATATTGCTACCCTCCTGATTGCAGTCAAAATGAGGAAGGGTCCCAACCCGAAACGTTGTCTATCCACATTTTCCAGCGGTGCTGCCTGACCCGCTGAGTTACTCCAGCATTTTGTGGCCTTCTCTCCGAACAAGCATCTGCAGTTCTTTGTTTCTACAACTTATCGCTATATTCCTGGCACAATTGTCAACTACCTAGCTTTAAATCAGCACTAATCTTCACTGGAGCTTACTTTGCATTAAGCAGCTGCCATACTTCTTGCTTTACAAGCATGACCGCCCCTGGGAATTACTCTGGTGGCCATGACGCCCTCTTTACATCCTGTGGTTCTCGGAAGCCCCTTTATCCAAAGTTTACTATTTCCGCCTTCTGAATTAATAGTGTGGGAGAACTTTGGCACTGCTTCCTCAAGCCAATGCTTCCCCTGAGATTATAACTCTTTGTGAAGCAGCATGTCTGTGCCATCAAGCGCCACTCTGTAAGCTTTTGCTTCAGTGAGGCAAGTCACAGCATTTTAGAAATAATCTAATTCATTAAAAAAAAAAGCACAAGGGCGCCAGCAAAAAACCTACAAGTATTTCATGGTTTAATTATTTGCATTGGACAGATGTGGTTCAGCTTTTCAAACGTTCGTTTCACTATAATGAAGCCAGCACCACAATCAAGACGAGTTGCACATCATGCAACCATTTTGATGCCAGGTCCACTTCTGAGGCCAGTCAATTGCCATTCGCTGTAGAACATAGATCTTAACAATTTACAACACAGGAACAGGTCCTTCAGCCCACATTGTTTGTTTCCTCCCACAAATCCCTCTATTCACTGCTTTCCATGTGCCTATCTAAACGCCACTACCGTATCGGCCTCCACCACCACCACCCTTGGCTATGTGTTCCAGGCCCCTACCACCCACTGTGTAAAAAAACTTGCCCCACGCATCTCCATTAATCTTTCCCCCTCTCAATAGACAATAGACAATAGGTGCAGGAATAGGCCTTTCAGCCCTTCGAGCCAGCACTGTGATCATGGCTGATCATCCACATTCAGTACCCCGTTCCTGCCTTCTCACCATATCCCCTGACTCCGCTATCTTTAAGAGCTCTATCTAGCTCTCTCTTGAAAGCATCCAGAGAATCGGCCTCCACTGCCTTCTGAGGCAGAGAATCCCTTAAAGCTATACCCTCTAGCGGTTGGGCATTTCTACCTTGGGAAAAAGTTCCTGACTGTCTATCCTATATATATGACGCTCATCATTTTATATACTTCTATCAAGTCTCCCCTCAACCTCTAACATTCCAGAGAAAAATATTTGAGTCCATCCAAACTCTCCCTGTAGCTGAAACCCTCTAATCCAAGTCTGGTAAACCACCTCTGCACCCTGCAAGGGCCGGGATCACACCTAGACTACAGTAATGCCCCAGTCTCACCTAGGAAGCCTGAACGTAAACCTCTGGAGACTTTGCGCCCCACCCAAGGTTTCCGTGCGGTTCCCGGAGGTTTTTGTCTCCCTAATGGTCGAAAGTGGTTTCCGCTTCTTCTATGTTCCGGCGATTATTTCAAAAAATTCAAAACCGGCCGCGACTAAAAATAGGTTGCCGTTTTAAAAATCGGTAATTTTTTAGTCGAAGCCGGTTGTGATGCTAGTTGAAGGTAGTTGCTGGAGGTTGCAGGTGGTTGCCGGAGGTTGCAGGTAGTGGAAGGTAAGACCTTTTTTTCACCCAGTTTTATTCCACCAGGGAGGTAAGCTGCAGAGATTTGTACAACAATCCTGTGGTTCCATGGTCGCTATTTGTGATACTAACTTGTTATTCGTCAAGATCAGTGGCATGGAAGTGAAGAAGTTTGCACGATGGCAAAATTGCTAGACTAAAATCTATTGGTCTGTACTTTTGATTCAAGGATGGTGCAGCAGTAGAGTAGCTGCCTTGGAGTGCCCGAGACCTGTGTTTGATCTTGACTATGGGTGCTGCCTGTATGGAGTTTGTACGTTCTCCCCATGACCTGCGTGGGTTTTCTCCGGGAGCTCCGGTTTCCTCCCACACTCCGAAGACATACAGGCTTGTGGGCTAATTGGCTTAGTATAATTGTATAATTCGCCGTGGATTGTCAACTTGTCTTGGTGGAGAAGCTTGTGTGGACCTGAGATCCTGAGATCCTGAGAGTGATGCCGTCTGGAACTATGCTCCTGGTAGGACCACCCATGGCGGTAAGATCGAGGGGGAGGTCCCTGACAAAGAGCATTCCAACCAAGACCTCAACGGTAGAACAGGCGGAAGACGATGGCTGACCTTAGTGGAGCGTCACACCAGCTGGGAAGGTGGATGAAGGCTGCAGCAGAAAAGGTTCTCCGGTCGTCTTGGACTCCATGCCACTGGATCCTGGCCCAGATCTGTCAAGGACCGTGTGGTGGCTGTCTGTGCACCAGTCTCCCCACGTTAAACAAAGTCACGCACAGGCGTCCTCCATATAGGGAATAGCATCCTAGAGACACCCATGGTCAGCCATGACCGAAAGGGGCCTAAGAAGAATTGTAAATTGTCCCTACTGTGTGTAGGATAGTGTTAGTTTGCGGGTATCGCTTGTTGTGCGGACTCGGTGGGCAGAAGGGCCTTTTTCCGCGCTGTATCTCTAAAAAAAAAACAAGTTTGAGTTCCATCGTGCCAGCAGTGAAATTTAAATTCACATAATTCAATAATATGTTAAACCAAAAGCTAGTATCTGTTATTAGTAAAGCTGATATACAATAACTGCTGCATTTTTGTAGAGACGCATTTGCTGCACTGCTGTGCCTGCAGGGATGTAATTCTGTCATCCTCACCCAGTGTGGCAGATGGGTGACTCCAGACATGCAGCAAAATGGCCGACGCTATAAAATGGCTGCCCCCCTGAAAAATTGCAGTCAATAAAAATACATTGGAGTTCAAGGCTTTTTCACCCAGAGAGTTGTGAATCTGTGGAATTCTCTGCCACAGAAGGCAGTGGAGGCCAATTCACTGGATATATTTAAGAGAGAGTTAGATATAGCTCTTAGGTCTAACCGAATCAAGGGGTATGGGGAGAAAGCAGGAATGGGGTACTGATTTTGGATGATCAGCCATGATCATATTGAATGGCGGTGCTGGCTCAAAGGGTCGAATGGCCTACTCCTGCACCTATTTTCTATGTTTCTAAGGCTCCATTTTATCATTGATATAGACTGAGAAAAGAGGGAGAGTCCAGTTGCAGTGGTCCACTGGAGGAGGACTGGTGTTTTTATAACGATAAGCCTCTCCCCCCCCCCCCACCTCCCCACATCCAAATCATCCCCTTGTACCATCCAAGTACAGAAGAAAATCCAAATATAGAGGTCCTTGCACAACTTCTATTTGGAAGCATGACGTCAAGTGGCCAACACGTCTGAAGAAGGGTCCCGTTCTGTAATGTGTGGGAAGGACCTGCAGATGCTGCTTTAAACCAAAGACAGACACAACAAGCTGGAGTAACTCAGCAGGTCAAACAACATCTCCAGAGATAAGGATTAGGTGACGTTTCGGGTCAAGACCCATCAGTCTGAAGAAGGGTCTCGACCAAAAACGTCACCTGTTCCCTTTCTCCAGAGATGCTGTCTTTTTGTATTGTCCAGTATTTTGTGCCCATCTTCAGATCTGTAATGCTCTTGGTTGAAGGCAGTACCCATCCATGTTTTCCACAGGTGCTGCCTTTCCCTCCGACTATCTTCAGAACTTTGTGTCTTCTTTTTTAACCAAAAAGTAACATAGGAGATAAAAGCTTCTAGTAAGCACTGAAAATCTCAGTGCTTTGAAAAAAAAAACTCCTATCTCTATAGAAACACATGGCAATATATTATCTCTCTCTCTCTCTCTCTTTCTCACTCTCCCTCTCACTAATAAGAGGTTTGAACCATTGATCATTTCTATACTTAGATACATTTTTAACAGCAGGGGATAAAGCAATCCAATTCCACACAAGTTAATGGAAAGAGAATTTAAGTGCCTGTTTGCAGCGGTCTTCCATTATTACAGCCATAACTCATTAAATCCTTATCAATTGTGAATTACAGAGGCGGCCTATCTAATACATTGTGAATTCCCACAAAATTAAGTATGGACTGTGAAGTTAATCGTAGGTAGGAAGTAGAAATTGCCGGTTCTCGTACCATCATACACATTTTGAATTCAATTCCCTTGCAAGGTAAAAGCCTTTTTGTTTAAATTAATATTGCAACAGTCTTGCGAAGGAAAGCAAAAAACCCTTGAATTTATTTAATCCCTTTCATGACTGTGGGACATTTTAAACTCTTCACTTCAAATTAAATTCCTTTGACATATGGTCACTACCATAGATGGATGAATGGGACCTTGTGCAACCAGTAACCTCTCACAAACAGATATTAATGACCAGTCTGTACTTTGGGCAGCACAGTGGCGCAGCGGTAGAGTTGCTGTCTTATGCCCCTGTCCCACTTAGGAAACCTGAACGGAAACCTCTGGAGACTTTGCGCCCCACCCAAGGTTTCCGTGCAGTTCCCGGAGGTTGCAGGTGGTTGCCGGAGGTTGCAGGTAGTGGAAGCAGGTAGGGAGACTGACAAAAACCTCCGGGAACCGCACGGAAACCTTGGGTGGGGCGCAAAGTCTCCAGAGGTTTCCGTTCGGATTTCTTAAGTGGGACAGGGGCATTACAGCACTAGAGACCCAGGTTCAATCCTGACTATGGGTGCTGTCTGTATGGAGTTTGAACCTTCTCCCCTTGACCACGTGGGTTTTCTCCAGGAGCTCCGGTTTCACCCCACTCGCCAAAGGAGTAACAGGTTTGTAGGTTGATCGGCTTTGGTAAAATTAATAAATTATCTCTAGTGCGTAGGATTGTCCTAGTATGCGGCGATCGCTGGTCGGCGCGGGCTCGGTAGGCTGAAGGTCCTGTTTCCGCGCTGTATCTCTAAATTATCTGTTTCGGATATTTCATTTGTGGAATAATTGATAACCAGGGCATTGTACAGACAGTTTCTGCAGCATGGTTTAATCTACATTCAGCTCTCTTCAGGGTCTGTGTCAATCCTGAGTCCGTGATGTCAATGTGGCACCGACCCTTTGCTAAACCCTGCGACCCTGTCATAGAGTCATAGAGTGATACAGTGTCGAAACAGGCCCTTCAGCCCAACTTGCCCACACCAGCCAACATGTCCCAGCTACACTAGTCCCACCTGCCTACACTTGGTCCATATCCCTCTAAACCTGCCCTATCCATGTACCTTGGTTTCCTGGTCCTCCAAAATATTCCAAATTGAATTTAAACTGTCTGTTTCTTAAATGTTGGGATAGTCCCAGCCTCAACAACCTCCTCTTCCAGCTCGTTCCATACACCCACCACCCTTTGTGTGAAAAGGTGACCCCTCAGATTCCTATTAGATCTTTTCCCCGTCACCTTGAACCTACAGTATGTCCTCTGGTCCTCGATTCCCCAACTCTGTGCCTCTACCTGATCTAGTCCTCTCATGATTTTACACACCAAATCACGGTGTCAGAAGAAGAGTCCAGACCGGAAACATAGCCTGTCCATTCCCTCCAGATGCCGCCTGACCTGCTGAGTTACTCCAGCACTTTGTGTTGTGTTCTTGGTCGGTCAAGAAAGTCTCACTCCAATTAACTACCTCTGCCAATTCCTTTTTGCTTCTTAGCGGGAAGTTCCCCACACTGGTACTCCTAGAAGATAATGGATTCTATTGCACAACTGTGGTTCACTGTGGCAGAACATATTGTTGCCATGAATCTATCCACCGCTGTGCTGCTTGGAAGTCATTTCATTCCGCAGTGTGCTTGATTCTATTTTGGGATAAGGTAACTTGAAAGGAGAGAAAGATCTTTGCAGGTCATTGTAACTGTTCAGTTCACATTCCGTGCATGGTTACCTCAACCACAGACTCTTCCTCCTTTCCCAACCTGGGCAAAGTTCTCTTCGTAACCCCTTTGCTGACTGCAGCACCTAAAACAACTCCTCAAACGGATTTTTAAATTATGGTCTCTGTGTGTGAAACACATAATTTTCTCAGGTATGAAACTGCAGATTAGCAAGTTGATTCCAGGTTCCTGATTCTCTAAAGCCTTCCTGTCATCGACGAGGCTCAGACGTGCGACATAGAAGAATTACTTCAACAATGTCCACCTGTCTGAATGAACACAGCTCCCATGACAGTTAAATAAATTCAACAGCATCCCAGACAAGAGAAGTTTATCGATCACCTTAGAACGTTCCCCTCATCACTGGTGCACTGCAGGTAGCATCTACCAAATGCACTGCAGTTCATCACACAGGCTACTCTGCAGTATCTTCCAAATGCCTGAAGTCTATTGCGAACAACTCACAAGTTGCATGGTGGCGCAGTGGTGGAGCTATTGCCTTACAGCGCCAGAGAGCCAGGATCGATCCTGACTACCGGTGCTTGCCTGTACGGAGTTCGCAGGTTCTCCCCGTGACCTACGTGAGTTTTCTCCAATATCTTCGGTTTCCTCCCCCGCTCCAAAGACGTACAGGTTTGTAGGTTAATTGGCTTGGTGTAAATGCAAAATTGTCCCTCGTCTTTAGGGTAGTGTTAATGTGCGGGTATCATTGGTCGATGCGGACTTGGTGGGCCGAAGGGCCTGTTTCAGTGCTGTATCTCTGAACTAAACCGAAACAAAGGACATGGGTAACAGCTGCACAAGAACGCCATCGGGTTCTCCTCCACATCTGGCTTAGGAAATACATCACCATTCTTTCATTGTCACCAGATCTATTTCCTGGGACTCCTCACCTCATAGTGTGTAGGAAGGAACTGCAGATGCTAGTTTACACCGACGTTAGACATGAAATGCTGGAGTAACTGGGTGGGTCAAGCAACATCTCTGGAGAAAAGGAATAGGTAACGTTTCGGGTCGAGACCCTTCATCAGACTGAGAGTCAGGGGAGAGGGAAACTAGAGGTATGAAAAGGTGCAAAGAACAAAAGAACGAAAGGTATGAAAAGAACAAATCAAGGCCAGTACGGATGATTTTCCAGAGCCAACAATGGACCACTGCCAGGTTCAGCAAGATGCCCCTTTCCAAGGGCACTGACCACAATTAGACTAAAAGATAAATGCCCTCGGATCAGCCACCAAGTTGTATCAACCTGGCCTCAAATGGCTTCTAATTGAAGATAGACACAAAATGCTGGAGTAACTCAGCGGGACAGGCATAATCTCTGGAGAGAAGGAATGGGTGACGTTTCGGATCGAGACCCTTCTTCAGACTGACCAGTCCTAAACCAGCATCTGCAGTTCTTTCCTACACAAACTAAAATAGCTTCTCCCTGATTTTTCCCTCCTCTTATACTCAACCCCCTTGCTTGGAAGCTGATTATCTGTCTGGGCAATAGTATAATTTGTGCCTCTTGCCTTGGCACTTGCCTTTGTTTCCTCTCCTGGTCAATGGGTCATGCTTATATGGAAAGCAACTGGGTAGGATATGATATCTGAGCCATTTGGTGATAGTTGGTACTTTAACGGCAGAAAGACCAATGCATTAACTGTGGAAAAAGTCAGACTTGCGCGATTGTTTGGAGGATATAGAAACAAAGAGAGCTAGTCTTTACCACAGAAACTCAAATGATTGTTGAAGCAGAACATTCAAATTCTGTTTCCAAGTCTTCACCATTGGCCAGATATTTAACCTATGTAAATGACAGGCATCATAGAAACATAGCAAATAGGTGCCGGAGTAGGCTATTCGGCACTTCGAGCCAGCACCGCCATTCAATATGATCATGGCTGATCATCCAAAATCAGTACACCGTTCCTGCTTTCTCCCCATATCCCTGGATTTTGTTAGCCCTAAGAACTATATCTAACTCTCTCTTGAAACCATCCAGTGAACTGGCCTCCACTGCCTTCTGTGGCAGAGAATGCCACAGATTCACAACTATCTTGGTGACATTCTTTTTCCTCATCTCAGTCCTAAATGGCCTGCCCCTTATTTCTTAAACTGTGTCCCCTGGTTCTGGACTCTCCTAACATCGGAAACATTTTCCTTGCATCTAACCTGTCTAATCCCTTAAGAATTTTATGTTTCTATAAGATTCCCTCTCATCATTCTAAATTCCAGTGAGTATAAGCCCAGCCGATCCATTTTTTTCCATCATATGTCAGTCCTGCTATCCCGGGAATTAACCTGCACTGCACTCCCTCAATAGCAAGAATGTCCTTCCTCAAATTAGGAGTCAGAACTGCACACAATCCTCCAGGTGCGGACTCACCAGGGCCCTGTACAACTGCAGTAGGGCCTCCTTGCTCCTATGCTTAAACCCTCTTGCTATGAAGGCCAACGTGCCTTTTGCTTTCTTCACTGCCTGCTGCACCTGCATGCTTTACTGCATCAGTTGCAGTATTATGCAATTAACTTTATTAAAGGTTAAGATCTCAGTGACAACACACTACCGTCTAACAATGTACTACTGCCTGGGGGGGAATAACAAGAAAAAGATAAAACATCCCTGACAGCTGGCTTGTAGATGCAAACTGACTCCGGCAACTTTCAGTGCCTGGTGATCAAAAGCTGACAGGAAACAACTTTTTTTCTGCAAAATTGTCACCTTATAATTACACGCTCTGCTGAAACCACTGATGGGAGGGCGTGATTGCAGCATGAAAAACGTACAAAGACGGTCTCCACTATAAATAGTGGACGTCAGCAGAATTAAAATAAGGGTGCACAATGGTTCAATGGTTCCTTTATTATTACATGTACCAGGGTACATACAGTGAGATGTTTTTTTTTTGCATACAAATCGGTAAGATTATAGCTGTACATAAGTACAATCCCCCAACTAAGCACATAATGTATAGAAACATCCCACTGGGTCAAAAGGTCATAAGTGATAGGAGCAGAATTAGGCCATTCGGCCCATCAATACTCCGCCATTCAATCATGGCTGATTTATCTCTCCCACCTAACCCCATTCCCCTGCCATCTCCCCATAACCCCTGACACCCGTACTATCAAGAATATATCTTCGTATCTCTGCCTTTAAAATATCCACTGGCTTGGCCTCAACAGCCTTCTGTGGCAAAGAATTCCACAGATTCTTCACCCTCTGCCTAAAGAAATTCCTCCTCATCTCCTTCCTCAAAGAACGTCCTTTAATTCTGAGACTATGACGTCTTGTCCTAGACTCTCTCAATAGTGGAAACATCCTCTCCACATCCACTCTATCTAAGCCCTTCGCTATTCGGTAACTTTCAATGAGGTGTTCCCTCATCCTTCTAAATTCCAGCGAGTACAGGCCCAGAGCCATCAAATGCTCATCATATGTTAACCCACTCATTCCTGTGATCATTCTTGTAAACCTCCTCTGGACACTCTCCAGAGCCAGTACATCCTTCCCCAGATCTTTCAAGAGAGAGCTAGATGGGGCTCCTAAAGATAGCAGAGTCAGGGGATATGGGGAGAAGGCAGGAACGGGGTACTGATTGTGGATGATCAGCCATGATCACATTGAATGGCGGTGCTGGCTCGAAGGGCTCGAATGGCCTACTCCTGCACCTATTGTCGATTGTCTAAATTGAGTCAATGGAAGGGAGGTTGGTTTGCGTGATGGCCTGGGCTGCCTCCACAATTCTCTGCAATTTCTTGTGGTGTTGGATCGAGCTGTTCCCAAATCATGCCGAGATGCTTCCCAATAAAATGCTTTCTACGGCACATCTGTGGGAGTTGGTGAGAGTTGTTGGGGGACATTATGCCGAACTTCCTAAGCCTTCTAAGGAAGTTGGTGTGCTCTCTTGGTGGTGCTGCACGCTAACGTTTGCTTCGCCTTTTGGGGATGATATGACAAAGTGAAATGAGTCGTTGCAACTGGGGAGGTGGTAAGTGCCATAATGCCCTTCCCATGGATGCCATGGATGGAAAAGGCCAACAGCAACTATGAGGACTCTCCAATACTTGGGGTGAATCTGTGCATTTAGAGGCCGCATAAAAATTCATAACATTTGGTTTCTTTTTTTTTAGAGAAAAAACACTGGAGCAAAGTATGGAAAAGAGAAAGCATCGGATGGCAAAGGTGAATATCTATTTTTAACTTTTTAGTTTAGTTTAGAGATACAGCGTGGAAACAGGACCTTCGGCCCCCCCCCCGAGTCTATGTCAACAAATGCTTACCTAAACTACTTCAATCTTACATACATGGGGCAATTTACACACACCAATTCACCTACAAACCTGCACGTCGTTGGAGTGTGGGGGGAAACCGGAGCACCCGGAGAAAACCCACACGGTCACAGGGAGAACATGCAAAGAGCACCTGTAGTCAGGATCGAACATGGGTCTCTGGCGCTGTGAGGCAGCAGCTCTACCGCTGCATCACTGTGCCACCCTTGCACAACAGGGGAGGGACATGAGGGAAGCTGAGAGGTCTTATGTCCATATACGTTTATAAGTTATAAGAGTAGCATTAGGCCATTCGGCCCGTCAAGCCTACTCCTCTATTCAATGGCGGCTGATCTATCTTTCCTTCTCATCCCCATTCTCCTGCCTTCGCCCCATAACCGTTGACACCCCTACAAATCAACAATCTGCACCTGAAAAATACCCAATGATTTGGCTTCCACTGTGGCGATGAAGTCGACATGATTTCAGGACAGGAGTTTCTTCATGTTGAAATGCAAGAACTGTTATTCTCCACTCCTGGCAACATCTAATTTGTTAATAGTCCGCATTGTGGATGATACGAGGTTAATGGAGTTTGTTATTAGTCAAAGCAGTACATTGCGACACGACAAATCTAGAAGTGTTTTAATGACTGCCAGCTGAAAGTAACGAGAGTTAGTATGATTGTGCTACTGCTGTGATGAAGGGTATATCACGCCAGCATACAGATCAGCAAGATTATTGCCGTACATAAGCACAACTCCTGGTTGAGCACCTAATGCATAAAAACAGCCTCACTGAGTCTATATGCAAGAGTCGCCAAGCCTTTCACTATTCGGTAAGTTTCAATGAGGTTCCCCCGCATCTTTCTAAACTCCAGCGAGTACAGTCCCAGTGCTGTTTTGTTTTTTTAATAATCTTTTTATTAGAGGCAGGTACATATCATATTAAAAACATTGCATGTATATCATTCCTACATTACTAATATTATCAATTGATATTGACTCTGCTTCTACTATTTTTTTAAATATATAGATAGAAAATAAGAAAGTGAAATAAAAAAGAAAAAAGTATAATAGAGAAGAATGGAATAATTTACTAAAAATACAACTTTGGAGATAAGTTCGTAAATTATAAAGTATAACTTTTCATCTGATCCTTAATTTGAGTTTCAGTCAGGTTCACGTGCCGAGCCAGTCTGCCCCGTCAAGTAGTCAATAAATGGAGACCATATTCTGATAAAAAGTTCTTGTTTGTCCATTAAGACAAGTCTGATTCTTTCCAAATGTAAGGTCTCCGACATTTCCACAATCCACATTTTAATTGTGGGGGTAAGGCCCAGTGCAATTAAACGTTCATCATATTCCTGGGATCCTTCTTGTTAAACCCCCTCTGGACCCTCTCCAGAACCAGCACAACAACCTTCCTCAGATATAGTGCCCAAAATTCTAAATGCAATGCAATAGTCGCCAGGTTTTAGCGCCATTTTGCAGTCCCAACTGCAGCTGGCCATTAAGGCCTGTTGCAGCCGTCACCTCCATCCGGACTGAATCATCATATTTACCATGGGTTTCAGGGCAAAATATTCCTGTTTCTGTTTCTGTTCAACAAGGAGCCCACAGTTTCCAGCTGGAACTGAGCGCTGTGCACCCAGGCAGAAGACTGAAACACAGCTGGTCTACAGCGCACAGATGCTCCTCAACACAATGTTGTCCCTCGACTCTTCCGTTCCTTCCCTTGCTATTCCACTAACATCCCTTTCCTGTTCCAATGTGGGAAAAACCTCATGCTCATCGAGACGATCTCCATCCACTTCACGAGTCATCGCCTTCATTAAAGAGCAGAAGATGCTCGACCCAATCAAACCCTCAGCTGAAAGTTAAACTTTTCCCCTCAGCTACTTCTCCCTTGAAGGCATCGCCTTCTTATTGGGTAAGAAGGAATTGCAGATGCTGGTTTAAACCGAAGATAGACACAAAAAGCTGGAGTAAGTCAGCGGGACAGGCAGCATCTCTAGAGAGAAGGAATGGGTGATGTTTCAGGTCAAGACCCTTCTTCGGACTACTCCAGCTTTTTGTGTCTGTCTTCTTACTGGGATTTGGTATTCAGGCCATTCCTGTTTTGACATCAGTCCATTGTCAGATAGACTCAGAAGATCGCTAAGACTCCGAAAGAGGCCAATTCAATCCAACGAGCCTGTTCCAGAGACATGCAAGGACAGTCTAGTCAGTCTTATTTCCACATTATTTCCTCTCAATGGTGTAATTTCTGTCTATATACAACATTTCCTTTTGAAAGTGCTTATTACGAGCACTCCCACTCTTATTTTAGGTTTTGAATTCCAGATTGGGGTGACTAACTGCATGAAGTTTAGTTTAGTTTAGCTTATTGTCACGTGTACCGAGGTACAGTGAAGAGCTTTTGTCGCGCGCTAACCAGTCAGCGAAAAGACAATACACGATTGCAATCGAGCCATTTACAGTGTATAGATATACATACATGACAAGGGAATAATGTTTAGTGCAAGGTAAAGCCAGTAAAGTCCGATCAAAGATAGTCTGAGGGTCACCAATGAGGTAGATGGTGGTTGGGGAAAACCTTACTCATGTCACCCCATGCAACCTGTTTCAATCCATATCGCTCCCATCAATGGAGCCAATTTGACACAATCAATGTTCATACAGCAAGTACTTGGAGCAGAATTAGGCTATTTAGCCCATCAAGTCTACTCCGCCTTTCAATCATGGCTGATCTATCTTTCCCTCTCAACCCCAATCTCCTGTCATCTCTCCATAATCGCTGGAGACAATCTGCATCCCTCCCGTCAATGGGGACAATTTCTCCCAGTTCATTCTATTGACATCTCTACCAACTTTCCTGCAACTTGGTACAGAATAGCACAGCAACAGGCCCTCCAGCCCAGGTTGATGCCAGGTTAAACCAATCTCCACTGCCTGCATGTGATCCTTATCCCTCTATTCCCTGCATATCCATGTGCGCATGTAAAATTCTCTTAAACGCCACTATCGTATCTGCCGTCACCACCGTCCTGGCATCTCTCACTTTCCATGTAAAAAATCTTATTCCGCACATCTTCATTGAAATGTTGCCTTTCTCATCTTAATAATTTGAAATTCGAGATATCGTTCTGGTAAATCCCTACCGCATGCTCTACGAAGATCAAAATCTTCAAGTGAAGATGGGGTGGTAGAGTTGCTGCCTTACAGCAGCAGGGACCCGGGTTTGATCCTTACTATGGGTGCTGTCTGTCTGGAGTTTGCACGTTCTCCCTGTGACTGCGTGGGTTTTCTCCGGGTGCTGCAGTTTCTGCCCACTTGCCAACGACGTGTAGGCTAATTGGCTTCTGTAACTTGTCCCTAGTGTGTCGGATAGAACTAGTGTACGGGGTGATTTTAGTTTAGTTTAGTTCAGAGACAGGCCCTTCGGCCCACCGAGTCCGTGCCGACCTGCGATCCCCGCACACTAGCACTTCCCTACACAATCGAGGGACAATTCTTACATTTACCAAGCCAATTAATCTGCAGTCCTGTACGTCTTTGGAGTGTGGTAGGAAGCCAAAGATCTCGGTGAAAACCCACGCGGTCATGGGGAGAGCGTACAAACACCGTACAGACAGCACCCGGAGTCGGGAGCGAACCGGGTCTCCGGCGCTGCAAGCGCTGTAAGGCAGCAACTCTACCGCTGTCCCACCGTGCCATCCTTGTTGGTCGTTGAAGACTCGTTGGAGCAAAGGGCCTGTTTCCATGTTGTATCTCCAAATCAAACTCAACTCACCTGTAGTGACTAAACCTGTTCTCAGTGCTCTGGTGTTAATTGCTTCATTTAGCCGTAAGATAAATTTCACCCCTTTGTACAAAGGCCAGCAATCCACGGACATTTTTAATTGTTTTCTCCACCATTCATGATATTTTAAAGACCGCCCCCTTATTGACCCTGATCTGGGGATAAAAAGAGATAAATCTTAGTTATAACACAAGGGGAAGGCAGAAGGGGCACGGGACCTCTGTGCTGTATATTCCCTGCAGTAGCTGGAGGTTGATGAGGGGCGGTGAGGGAGAGGCGAAACGATATTGCGGATATTCTCGGAACTGAGAGCGCAGAAGTGAAAAAATAAAGTTTAAAGGCTTTATTTATTGGAAAACCGTTGCAGATCCCCAGGATCCCTCTAAAAACAAATGTCACAGCGTGTTAAAGCACCTTCACCCTGGAGCCATAGCAGTATATTCAGTTTCTCCCTGCTGATCATTATTCAATACATGGAGATTAATTTGCTGAGACAGCACTTCTCGAAAGCCGATCGATGTGGATGTAAGCCGTGCCTGCCACTACGAATCAGGGGCTGGAGATGGATTAAATGTCTGTGTGTCCTGCTTATAAATAACTTTTTTTATGCAATGATTCACTGCCCATGTTCAGATGCAAATAAAGTGTTTCAACATCGGAGGTGATGTCTGAATTAGATGTGCATTGGTTAAAACATTAGGCGGCACGGTGGCGCAGTGGTAGAGTTGCTGCCTTAAGCCCCTGTCCCACTTAGGAAACCTGAACGGAAACCTCTGGAGACTTTGCGCCCCACCCAAGGTTTCCGTGCGGTTCCCGGAGGTTGCAGGTGGTTGCCGGAGGTTGCAGGTAGTGGAAGCAGGCAGGGAGACTGACAAAAACCTCCAGGAACCACACGGAAACCTTGGGTGGGGCGCAAAGTCTCCAGAGGTTCCGTTCAGGTTTCCTAAGTGGGACAGGGGCATTACATTGCTTACAGCGCCAGAGACCGGGTTCGTTCTCGACTACGGGTGCTGTCTGTACAGAGTTTGTACGTTTTCCCCGTGACCCGCGTGGGTTTTCTCCGAGATCTTCGGTTTCCTCCCACACTCCAAAGACGTACAGGTTTGTAGGTTAATTGGCTTGGGACAATGTAAAATTGACCCTGGTGTGCGAAGGATAATGCTAATGGTTGGGGATCGCTGGTCAGTGGGCTGAATGGCCTGTTTCCGCACCTTATCTCTAAGCTAAACAAAAAACAAACAGGGCATTCATTGCACAGGCCTGGAATGAGCTTATTCGAAAATAATCTTTAAAGCTGTTTCCAGAGCTGCCGCTGCTGAGATGGCTTACTTCAAGAGAGCCTGAGCTATAGGGAGAGGTTGAGCAGGCTGGGACTCTATACCTTGGTGAGCAGGAGGATAAGGGGTGATCTTATAGCAGTGTACAAAATCATGAGAGGAATAGATCGGGTAATTGCACACAGTCTCTTTACCCTGAGTAGAGGAATCGAGAACCAGAGGACATAGGTTTAAGGTGAGAGGGGAAAGATTTAATAAGAAACTAAGAACCTTTTCAACACAAAGGGGGGTGGGTGTATGGAAAGAGCTCCCAGAGGAGATAGTTGAGGCAGGGACTATTGCAGCGTTTAAGAAACATTTAGACAGGTACGTGGATAGGATAGGTTTAGAGGGATATGGGCTAAATGCAGGCGTGTGGGACTAGTGTAGATGGGACATGTTGGTCAGCCGAAGGTCCTGTTTCCACGCTGTAAGACTCTATGCCTCTAAAGCATGGTCTGTATTGAGGCCCTCAGGGAGAGAGCAGGGATGTACATTGAAACTAGGTATCAGCCATGATTTAATGGATGGGAGAGCAAGCTCAAGGTACCGAACGATCTACTTCCTACATCTTATTTACTACTTTTCTCTGCAGGCAGCTTATCCAGCAGTTCTTAAAGCTTTACAGAATTGCTTACCTTAGATTTTGAGTCTGGAGTTGCAGAAATACTCACTTTTACTTGAATACAGAGCCAAACACCATGGTTGCTGCTCAACTAGAACTGCTTGATTTTCCCTCCCTCCTCACCCCCCCAACCCCCCCAACCTCTCCCCTCTCCCCTCCTGTCCTATCCCCTCTTCCCCTCCCCCTCCCGTCCTCTCTCCCTCCCCCTCTCCTCTCCCCCTCCCCCTCCCCCTCCCTATCCCCCTCCCCTCCCTCTCTCCCCCACCCACTCTACCTCCTCATCTCCCCTCCCTCTCTTCCTCCCCCCCCCCACCCCCACCACTCTCCCCCCTCCCCCATTTCCCTGACCCTCCATCCTTTCCCCCCTCCCCCCTCTGGGGGTCAGACTCTCAAAATGGGGGTCAGGCTACTGAGGCCTGAAATAATGAGAATTTTCTTCAGAGGGAACTGTATCATTGGAATTCTCAGCCCTGGAGGTCAGCAGAGGCTCAGTCAAAATTCATTCAAAATCGGTCAATTAATTTCTGGGATAGGGCAGAAACGATATTGAGGTAGAGAAACAACCTTGAGTTCATTGAATTGCAGAGCAAGCTCCAGGGCCTAAATTGCCTTCTCCTGATCCTCTTCCTTATCTTTATTCACTCACTACCCAAATACTGACTCTGCTCCCTTCCAATCACGGTCCCTTCCTCTCCCACCCAATCATTACCTCCCTTTCCCATCCAATCAACAATCACTATATCACAGGCACTTCCTTTCCTTCCTAAACGGGCCGAACGGCCTGTTCATAAGATCATAAGTATAAGGAGCACAATTAGGCCATTCGGCCCATCAAGTCAACTCCACCATTCAATCATGGTTGATCTATCTCTCCCTCCTAACCCCATTCTCCTGCCTTTTACTCATAACCTCTGACAACCATTCTAATCAAGAATCTATCTTAAATATATCCTCTGACTTGGCCTCTACAGCCTTCTGTGACAAAGAATTCCACAGATTCGCCACCCTCTGACTAAAGAAATTCCTCCTCATCTCCTTCAAAAAAGAACGTCCTTTAATTCTGAGGCTATGGCCTCTAGTCCTAGACTCCCCCACTAGTGGAAACATCCTCTCCACATCCACTCTACCCAAGCCTTTCACTGTTCTGTACATTTCAATGAGGTCCCCCTTCATTCTTCTAAACTCCAGCGAGTACAGGCCCAGTGCCGACAAATGCTCATCATATGTGTTCCATCCTGTATGACTAAACTAAACTAAACTAAACTAAACTAAACTAAACTAAACTAAACTAAACTAAACTAAACTAAAGTGCATAAAAACTATGTCTGACGTACAGGCCAAAATCTAACTCAGCATACTTAACATTAGATTATCTGCTGCTTATGACATCTTGCTGTGTGAAAATTGGCCGCTTTGTTTCAATACTTCAGAAGGAGAGAATTCTCCTCCTTTGGGGGAGAATGACTTTGTGGCTCGGTAGCTCGAGGGGATGAGGTACCTCAGGAGGTGATGGGAGGGGGAGGGGGGAGTCGGACTGCACAAAATGGCGGCATTCAGCCAGAGCTGACCTTCCAGTCTTTCCTTCTCGTAGATGCGGCCAGAGCTTCGAAGGAGGACGCCGAGGAGTTTGACATTGACCTGGAGGCTCCCGAGACGGAGAAGGCTGCTGTCGCTATACAGAGTCAGTTCAGAAAATTTCAGAAGAAGAAACAAGATCCTTCTTAGGCTTTCTGTTGGGTGCTGCGAAGACGGCACACAAACAGACAACTCCCTCAAAGCTTTCTCCTGTGGGTGCATGCAGTCACAAACACTCTGCGGTATCTGTGTGTATTGAATATAATAATCCCCCAAAATGGCCTCTGTAATACTCCCCTTAGTTATTCCCCTGTAACCTATTCACACATTAATAAAATCAGTATTGTACCCAATGTATTTCACACGAGCTTCTTTCTCCAGCCTGCAAGAGGAGATGTATACGTGCTGTACAGTTAGACTCTTTCAGAACAACTCAGTTGCCACAGGAGGCAACGGAGGCCAATTCACTGGATTTTTGCAAGAGAGTTAGATTTAGCCCTTAGGGCTAAAGAAATCAAGGGATATGGGGAAAAAGCAGGAACAGGAGGGAGGGGGTGGGGGGGGGGGGTACTGATTTAATTAGTTAGTTAGTTAGTTAGTTAGTTAGTTAGTTAGTTAGTTAGTTAGTTAGTTAGTTAGTTAGTTAGTTAGTTAGTTAGTTAGTTAGTTAGTTAGTTTAGTTTATCATCATGGGCACCGAGGTTTATTGCATGTTATCCTGTCATCGAAACGACTATACATGATTACAATCAAGCCGCCCACAGTGTATAGATACAGGATAGAGGGAATAACGTCTAAAGCAAGATGAAGCAAAAACCAAGAAAGCGCGCCAACGACTCTACTTCCTAAGAAGGCTTAGGAAGTTCGGCATGCCCCCAACAACCCTCTACAACTTCTACAGATGCACCATAGAAAGCATTTTATTGAGATGCATCACAGCTTGGTTTGGGAACAGCTCCATCCAAGACCACAAGAAATTGTAGCGAATTGTGGATGTAGCCCAGACTAACCACCATTCCATTTATACCTCACGCTGCCTCGCACATTGACCACATCCCTCTTCTCCCCTCTCCCATCAGGAAAAAGGTATAGAAGTGTGAAAACGTACACCTCCAGATTCAGGGACAATTTCTTCCCTGCTGTTATCAGGCAACTGAACCATCCTACCAACAACTAGAGAGCAGCCTTGAGCTACTATCTACCTCATTGGTGACCCTCAGACTATCTTTAATCAGACCTTGTTCCATGCTTCCAAGATGGCGCCCAACACAAGCAACTATTTGCAGATCTACCATCACATATTACAATCGCTCCGCACTTCTAAATCTCTACTCTTACAGCAACATTTCATATAATCTATACACCGTAAATGGTTCGATTGTAATCATGTACTGTCTTTCCACTGGCTAGTTAGCACGCACAAAAAAACTTCACAGTACCTCGGTACAGGTGACAATAAACTAAACTAAAGGCCAGTAAAGTGCGATAAAAGACAGTCCGTGGTTGTCCATTGAGGTCCGATGGTCTCTTGTATTACTGTTGGGCTGGAATCATATTTAAACCAGACTGGTCAGAGAAGGCAGATTTCCTTCTGTAAATGGCAATAGCTTTTACTGTCACCATTAACGAAACTCACTACTTAATTCAGATTATTTTATTAAATGACATTCTTCTTCTTCTTTCGTGTGGCGTGCACAGCCTAAAGTTGTTGGACAACTTGTTCTATTTGATCTTCCGTTTGTGCACGTCGAGTTAATTGCATTAGTCGAAACAGGGCGGACCACGTGAAGGTTGCAATCTTCCACCCCTAAATGACATTAATCGTTCCCAACTGCCTGGTTGGGAGATGAACATATTCTCTTGCTGGGGTTACTCTTAGTCATCGTCATTAGTTTATTGTCACATGCACCGATTGTACAGTGAAACGCTTTTGTTGCGTGCTAACCAGTCAGTGGAAAGACAATACATGATTACAATCGAACCATCCTCAGTGTACAGATACAGGATCAAGGGAATAACATTTAGTGCAAGATAAAGCCAGTAAAATCCGATCAAAGATAATCTGAGGGTCTCCAGTGAGGTAGATAGTCATTCAGCACTGCTCTCTGCAGTCTGAAGAAGGGTTTCGGCCCGAAACGTTGCCTATTTCCTTCGCTCCATAGATGCTGCTGCTGCACCCGCTGAGTTTCTCCAGCATTTTTGTGTACCTTCGATTTCCAGCATCTGCAGTTCCTTCTTAAACACTGCTCTCTAGTTGTTGGTAGGATGGTTCAGTTGCCTGATAACAGCTGGGAAGAAACTGTCCCTGAATGTGGAGGTGTAAGTTTTCACACTTCTATACATTTTGCCCGATGGGAGAGGGGAGAAGAGGGAGTGGCCAGGATGCGACTCGTCCTTGATTATGCTGGTACATGAGAAAGGGAATAATGTGAATAACGTTTAGTGCAAGATAAAGCCCAGTAAAGACTGATTAAAGATAGTCTGAGGGTCTCCGATGAGGCAGGTAGCAGCTCAGGACTGACCTTCAAGAGTCAAGTAAAGAGTGTTTTATTGTCATACGTCCCAGATTGGACAATTAAATTCTTACTTGCTGCAGCACAACGGAATATGTAAACATAGTACTTAACGGGAGAAAAATAAAAGTTCAGTGTATGTATACACATGCACACATACTCAATAAACAACAAATATAGTGCAATAATAATAATAATAGTCTGTTGCAGTTCAGAGTTTATTTGTTGTCATGTTTAATAGCCTGATGGCTGTCGGGAAGAAGCTGTTCCTGGACCATCGGTAGGGTGGTTCAGTTGCCTGGGAAAGCTCAAGACATGGAATCATCTCCCTAATGAGAGGTAGGAATTGCACAATAAAAGAAGGAAAATGCTGGAAGCTCTCAACAAGTCTGGGAGTAATTGTGAGGAGAGATAAAGAGGACACGAGCTGGTGATTCAGGCTTCCAGCTTCCACTGAGTGCAATTAATGTTCCATTTAAGTAGCACCAGAAACCTTCGCATCGTGGAAGAAGCCTTGCATCCTTTATAGGGGTTCGACCTTGCAAGTACCGCAAAACTGATGACTCGGCTCTCTCAGCAAAATTATCTTTCCTGAGGTTGGATGTTACACAAACACTATCAATGCTTTCTACAGGTTTGTTGGTTTATTGGCTTGGTGTCAATGTAAAATTGTCCCTAGTGTGTGTAGGACAGTGTTAATGTGCGGGGATTGCTGGTCGGTGCGGAGGGGGCTGTTTCCGCTCTGTATCTCAAGAATGGGTCGACTGGGCTTGTATTCACTGGAATTTAGGATGATGAGAGGGGATCGTATAGAAATATATAAAATTCTTAAGGGCTTGGACAAGCTAGATGCAGGAAAAATATTCCCCATGTTGGGGGAGTCCAGAAGCAGGGGTCACAGTGTAAGAATAAGTCAAGTCAAGTCACTTTTATTTCTATAGCACATTTAAAAAACAACTCTCGTTGACCAAAGTGCTTTACATTGGTGGAGGTACTAACGTTATACAACAGGGGGAGGTAGGCCATTTAGGACTGAGATGAGAAAAACGTTTTCACCCAGAGAGTTGTGAATCTGTGGAATTCTCTGCCACAGAAGGCAGTGGAGGCCAATTCACTAGATGTATTCAAGAGAGAGTTGGATATACGTAGCTCTTAGGGTTAATAGAATCAAGGGATATGGGGAGAATAAGCCATGGTCATATTGAATAGCGGTACTAGCACAAAGGGCAAAATGGCCTACTCCTGCACCCAGTTTCTATGTTTCTATTAAACAAATCCCTGCTCTACTTTCAAATCACTTTTAATGTCCGTTGGTAGCTGCTGTGTACAGACTTTCTTCCAATGGCCAGCCTGGGTCGAGTTTTAACTCTCTTGAGTCGACTGACCGGATCAACTCCTCCTCAGATGCACATGAAATGCTGGAGTAACTCAGAGGGTCGGGCAGCATCTCTGGAGAAAAGGAATAGGTGACGTTTCGGGTCGAGGCCTTTCTTTCAAGCTGAGAGTCGGGGCCTTTCTTTCAAGCTGAGAGTCGGGGGGAAAGGGAAGCGAGAGATATAGAAGGTACATAGAACAAATGAATGAAAGATATGAAGGAAAGGTGGAGCCCACAATGGTCCATTGTTGGCAGGGGGAGGGATGGCATCAGTCGTCATGATGTCTCGGCTATTTATTCATCTCAGAGTGATTGGATCATGGAGCATTACTGCATGGAGCATAGATCACAAAGTGCTGGAGTACCTCAGCGGGACAGGCAGCATCTCTGGAGAACAAGAAGAGGTGACGTTTTGGGTCGAGACCCTTCTTCAGACCCTGGGTGGGACTTGCTGTACCCAGACTGGCTGAGACTGGTCCCTCCATCCAGCCTGAATAATGTTCCCGACCGAAAATGTTACTATTCCATTCCCTCCACAGATGCTGCCTGACCCGTTGAGTTATTCCAGCATTTTGCGTTAGGTTAGGTTTCCCTCCATAGCTTTTCACACAAAAGGCGGTGGATGTATGGAACGAGCTGCCAGACGAGGTAGTTGAGGCAGGGACTATCCCAACATTTAAGAAACAATTAGGCAGGTACATGGATAGGGCAGGTTTGGAGGGATTTGGGTCGAATGGGGACAGATGGGATTAGTGTAGATGCGACATGTTGGTCGGTGTGGGCAAGTTGGGCTGAAAGGCCTGTTTCCACACTGTATCACTCTATATCTCAAAGTACAATAATTAACCTTCAAGGCCAAAATATTTCATTTCTGCCAAAGTGCTGGCCAACCTCAGGGTGTGAATTTGAAGCACAATCTAAATGCAGACCTTTTTGTTAATCTCTTCCCATCTTCTTCTGATCCGTTTTCTATTTCCCTCAGGCTACCCTTCCCTCCGAAACACTTCTAATTATCTCTTGAACCCATTTGTACCTTCTGCTTTCATGGCTTCTCACAGCACTTTCATTTCCAAATTCAGTGTGCATTTAGTGGAAGGATCTTGATTGACGTTGCAGGTTACTTTGAACCTCATAACCTCTTTCATGTACACTCCAAGCTTTGAGCACAATGCAATTAGATCTCTTCGATGGTTACCTTGATAATGCTGTCATGTGGGAGGTATGTTTCACTGGCAGGGCCAATATTTATTGCTCAGTCCTCATTGTCTCTCTTTAGGGCCATTTCAGGGGGCAGTTCAGGTTTAAGACAAGTTTAATATCCTGAAGATTATTTGTGAACCAGATGTTCTTTTCAGCTTAGTTTAGATGAGAGATACAAGGCAGAAACGGGCCCTTCGGCCCATCGAGTCAGCCCCGACCAGCGATCCCCGCACATTAACACTACCCTACACACACTAGGGACAATTTACACTTTACACCAAGCCAATTAACCTACAAACCTGTACGTCTTTGGAGTGCGGGAAGAAACCGAAGATCTCGGAGAAAACCCACACAAGTCACGGGGAGAACGTACAAACTCCGTAGAGACAAGCATCCATAGTCAGGATCGAACCCAGGTCTCTGGCGCTGTAAGGCAGCAACTCTACCGCTGCGCCACCGTGCTGGCCTTCATTTTTATCAAAGAACAATTAATTTCACAGTCATTATTATTGAAAAGTAATTTTTCATCCAATTTACCTAATTCGCTGAATTTAAAATGACAATGGATAATTCAAACTAACTTCTGACCACCTTAAATAAGTGGTGGGGTGGGACTGGTCGGATTCCTCTGAGAGTTAACCTGTACTCAATAGGAAAAATGGCCTCTTCCTATGTTTTTAGGAAACATTTGTTAAAAAGTGCTGGAGTAACTCAACGGGACAGGCAGCATCACAGGAGAACATGGACGGGTGACTTTTTGGGTCGGGGCCCTTCTTCAGAATGATTGTGGGGAGCGGGGGAGCTGGAAGAGAGGTGAAGCCGAAGAAAGACTGGAAATATGATATTTTATAATTAATCTAGACATCAAGATTGTTGCTGTGTTAAATAAAATGCCTAGCCCATAACCTAGCTGTGGCCGGGCAAGAGGCTGTGTGCGTTTACCCGATCTATTCCTCTCATCATTTTGTACACTTCTATAAGGTCACTCCTCATCCTCCTGCACTCCAAGGAATATAGTCCTAGCCATCTCAATGTCTCCCTATAGCTCAGCCCTCAAGTCCTGGCAACATCCTGATAAACCTTCTCTGCACCCTTTCCAGCTTGACAACATCTTTCCTAATAACACGGTGCCCAAAACTGAACACAATACCCTAAATACGGCCTCACCAGCGTCTTATATAAATGCAACAACACCTCCCAACTTCTATACTCAAACCCCTCCTCCAACATCTCTGGATAGGAGGAATGGGTGAGGTTTTGGGTCTGAAGAAGGGTCTCGACCCGAATCATCACCCATTCCTTCTATCCAGAGATGCTGCCTGTCCCGCTGAGTTACTCCAACATTTTGTGTCTATCTTCGGTGTAAATCAGCATCTATAGTTCCTTCCTGCACCTCTCACACAAAGGGTGGTGGGTGGATGGAACAAGCTGCCAGAGCAGATAGTTGAGGCTGGGACTATCCCAATGTTTAAGAAACAGTTAGACAGGTACATGGATAGGACAAGTTTGGACCAAATGCAGGCAGGTAGGACATGTTGGCCAGTGTGGGCAAGTTGGGCCAAAGGGCCTGTTTCCTCGCTGTATCACTCTATGACTCTATGACTCCTCCAACCTCTTGAACCCCACATCCTGGAGATCTCTGCGACTTCCCCTGGTGCCCTCCAGCGCCATCTATTGACCACGGACATCTTCTCCCTAACCTCCGACACAAAGCCCTTTCATTCCATCCAAACACTGCTTCGTTACAAATTGGCGTATCTTCATCATGCACAATTGCCCAGATCTAAAACCAGCCAGGAATAAAACAGCCTTGAATAGTCCATCCCAGATCACCTGGAAGTGTGCTCCCCATAAAGTGTTAAAGTTCCATAATAATATGTTTGTAAGTGATAGGAGCAGAATTAGGCCATTCGGCCCATCAAGCCTACTCCGCCATGCAATAATGGCTGATCTATCTTTCCCTCTTCATTCCATTCTCCTGCCTTCTCCCCAAAACCCCTGACACCCAATAAATATAGCTTTATTCTTGACGGCACAAAGTGCTGGAGTAACTCAGCGGGTCAGGCAGTATCGCTGGAGAACATGGATAAGGTGATGATTCGGTTCGGGACCTTTCTTGAAGCCATAGGTACACAAAAATGCTGGAGAAACTCAGCGGGTGCAGCAGCATCTATGGAGCAAAGGAAATAGGCAACGTTTCGGGCCCGAAACGTTGCCTATTTCCTTCGCTCCATAGATGCTGCTGCACCCGCTGAGTTTCTCCAGCATTTTTGTGTGCCTTTGATTTTCCAGCATCTGCAGTTCCTTCTTAAACATTTCTTGAAGCCATGTTCTCCAGAGATGCTGGTGACCCACCGATTTTCTCCAGCTCTTTGTCTTATATAAGATTTAATTGAAAACTGAGGGGCAACTTTTTCCCTCGGAGGTCAGACCCGAAATGTCACCTATCCATAAATCACAGACATAAAATGCTGGAGTAACTCAGCGGGGCAGGCAGCATCTCTGGAGACATGCTCTTGAGTCAATTGGTAAACTGATTCTCAGTGGACATGTGTCTTTATATTGTATTCCTTTTTTAAGATGGACACAAAATGCTGGAGTAACTCAGCACGGCAGGCAACATCTCAGGGGAGAAGGAATGGGTGACGTTTCGTGTCGAGACCTTCCTTCAGACTCCAGTGTTTAATTTTGCTCCGGCAAGCAGTATCCTTCAATTCCTGGAGAATCCAAATACTCCAGCATTTTGTGTCTATCTTCAGTGTATCAGAGCATCTGCAGTTCCTTCTTACACATGTCACCTATCCATATTCTTCGGAGATGCTGCCTGTCCCGCTGAGTTACTCCAGCATTTTGTGTAAACCATCATCTGCACTTCCTCGTCTCTACATGCCTTTATTCTTCTTTACCTTCTGCATTTGCTACATTTGTTTGTTTTTTTTACACAACAATGTACTTATTGAGGTTAATTACCAGTTAATTCCATCCCCTATCAAGGTATCTTTGAAAGGATGCAATTATATTTTATGTATATTTAGAGCACTAGGGGTGAGGAATTAAAGATGGTTATCTGAGTGGCAGTGAAAATTGCCAGCCAGTAATGACCGGAATGGCTTTTAAACATCTACCTTTCCGCTTATCACAACAAACAAGAGGGACTCACAATTCACCCCGACATGAATAGCCCACAGCCTTATCGCACAATGCAGTGCAAAATTACAGAATAAAGCAAGTACAGGTACTTTGCCTTAAAAATAAACTGACTTGGCCTCCGCAGCCTTCTGTGGCAAAGAATTCCACAGATTCACCACCCTCTGACTAAAGACATTTCTTCTCATCTCCTTCCCAAAAGACCCTCCTTTAATTCTGAGGCTATGACCTCTAGTTCTCCCACTAGTGGAAACATCCTCTCCACATCCACTCTACTCAAGCCTTTCACTATTCTGTATGTTTCAATGAGATCCCTCCTCAGTCTTCTAAACTCCAGCGAGTACAGGCCCAGTGCCGACAAACGCTCATCACAGGTTAACCTACTCATTCCTGGGATCATTCCTGTAAACCTCCTTTGGACCCTCTAATGGGTGATTAATTCAGACTGATTAACTTAGTTTCCCTTAATTTAAGTTAAAGATACAACGTGGAAACAGGCCCTTTGTCTCATTGAGTCCACGCCGGACATCGATCGCCCCTTCAGACTCATTCCATGTTATCCCACTTTATTGTCCTGCACACTGGGGGGAAATTTAGGGAATCCAATTAACTGCCAAACCTGCACATGTTTGGAATGTGGTAGGAAACTGGAGCATCCGGAGAAAACCCACGTGGTCACGGGGAACCCTGTATCTGGACAGCATTGGGTCTCTGGCACTGTGAAGCAGCAGCTCTACCACAGCGCCGCTGTGCTGCCCTGTTCACTTATTGTGACTGAAAAGCTGAGTTTCTTTGCTTGAGGCATGAGATTAGGGAATTCACACCGTACTTTCATTCAGCTAAATTTAATTTTCAGTTTAGTTTAGAGATACAGCACGGAAACAGGCCCTTCAGCCCACCCAGTCCGTGCCGAATAGCAATCCCTGTACACCAGCATGATCCTACACACAAAGGACAATTTGCAATTTTTACCAAAGCCAATTAACCTACAAACCTGCACGTCTTTGGAGTGTGGGATGAAACCGGAGCACCTGGAGTAAACCCATGCGGCCACAGGGACAACGTACAAACTCCGAACAGACAGCACCCGTAGCTGGGATCGAACCCGGGTCTCTAGCGCTGTCAGGCAGTAATTCTACGGCTGCGCCACCTGTGCTTTGCGGGAATGTGCTGGACTCTCCAGGAATTTAAGGATGCTGCTTGCAGGAGCAAAATAAAAAATCACGCCAATGATTTTAATATTTTAAATGGGGCCTTTAACATAAAATTCAATGGTCTAGAAATTGGTGAAGGCCCGTTCAGTGTTTGGTTCATGGTAGACCAATGAATGATCTTTTAGGAAGGTCTGCCATTTTGAAAGGCACTCGTGTGCAACACCTGTGCCCTCACACACGCACACGCACACATACGCACAAGCAAACATAAACACACAAGCCCATCACACATAACCCTCCACACACACTGACAAACCCACCCACACACACATGCAAACAAACACACATAGGCAAACAGACACAAACAAATTCCTAATTCAATCCCTGAACACATTCAGAGACCCCACTCTCACACACTCTCTCATATGCACTCATGCTCACACACGCACGCACACATGCACACACACGCACGCACACATGCACACGCACACATGCTCACACACGCACGCCCACATGCACACACCCATACACGCGCTGACACGCTCACAATGTCACACACTCACTTGCACACTCGCACACAGCTTTTCATTTGTGCATGACACCACAGCGGAGAGAAGTTAGGGCCACCACAAACAAACAGACTCTCCAGGAAGTAGAGCCCAAACAATATATGTTTATGGAAAGCAAAATCATGACAAGACATTCAGGTGCAGATCTCTCCCTGAATCCTTAATAATGTCACGTAGCATTGAATCAGATCGACCAAGTCATAATCCACGTCTGCCTCCCCAGATTCCATCATTCACGTGCATGTTATAAGGAGTTTATAGTGGACATTTAACTGCCCTACTTGCATGTCTTTGGAAGAGACTGAAGCACCTCGGCAAACCTACGCACAGGGTGAAGTTGGGAATTCCGCTCAGACAGCCACCTGAGGTCAGGATTGAACCCAGGTTACTGGAGCAATGAGTTGGTGGCTCTACTAGTTGTGCCACTGGCCTTGATTGCATAGTAGATGCAATAAATGCCAACCGACAGGGTGGCGTAGAGGTAGAGTTGCTGCCTTACAGTACTTACAGAAGCAGAGGCCCGGGTTCGATTCTGGATACGGGTGCTTGTCTGTATGGAGTTTGTACGTTCTCCCTGTGACCTGCATGAGTTTTCTCCCAGAACTTTGGTTTCCTCCCACCCTCCAATGACGTACAGGTTTGCAGGTTAATTGGCCTGATATGAATTAATGTCCCTAGTTTGTGAAGGATAGTGTTAATATGCGGGATCACTGGTCGGTGCGGACTCAGTGGGCTGAAGGGCCTGTTTCCGTACTGTATCTCTGAACTATACTAAACTAAACTAAAACTGAAGCCAAGAGTCAAGAGAGTTGTGGACGTAGCCCAGATTATCACACAAACCAACGTCCATCCACTGACTCCATCTATACTTCAATCTGCCTTGGCAAAACGACCAGCATAATCATGGACGAGTCTCACCCCGGTCACTCCCTCTTCTTCCCTCTCCCATCAGGCAAGAGGTACAGAAGTGTGAAAATGCACTCCTCCAGATTCAGGGACAGTTTCTTCCCAGCTGTTATCAGGCAACTGAACCATCCTCTCACCAACTAGAGTGCAGTCCCGACCTCATTGGAGACCCTCGGACTATCTTTAATCGGACTTTACTGGACTTTATCTTGAATGTTATTCCCTTTATCCTGTATCTGTACACTATGGACGGTTTGATTGTAAGCATCTCTAATTTGTTTCGCTGGCTGGACAGCAGGCAGTGAAAAAGCTTTTCACTGTAGCTTGATACACATGACAATAATAGACTAAACTAACTAGAACTAAGAGTGTGTAGGAAGGAACTGCAGATGCTGGTTTAAACCGAAGATAGACACAAAAAGCTGGAGTAACTCAGCGGGACAGGCAGCATCTCTGGAGAGAAGGAATGGGTGACTTTTCGGGTCGAGACCCTTCCTTAGACAAAACTCAGAGTGTTTAGTTGTGGTAGTTGTGGAAGGAGAGCATGGGCAAGTATGGGAGTGAGTCTTTGATGATATTTGCTGCTGTTTTGGGGCAGTTTCTACAATGGACCTCTTTGACGGTACCTGTGATGAACTGAAGGACATCCATCTTAGATGCCGTGTAAGGGTTCCAGTCGGTGCTAATACTGGATGGAGTGTGTAGACTGCATGCTCCGCTCTGCCTCTGAAAGTCACATTGATGATCCTGGGATGACTGAGTAGCTTCAGGGGCCCAGCAAACAAACCTAACGTCTGTGTGAGTGCGTGCTTTGGATAACACCGAGGATGACTCCAAGGCAGGCAGTGCAGAGGATCAAAGCCACAGCGTGAAATTTGAAGTGATCAGGCTGGACAAATAGATAGCAGCTAGTTGGAATTTGGTCGCTGCACATAAAAGAATGCCGCGCATCATCGTCAGTGTTCTCTCGTTGAGACCAGCTTAAGCCGTTGGAGGTGGAATGAAAATTGTGGGGCGGCACGGTGGCGTTGTGGTAGAGTTCCTTTCTTACAGCGCCAGAGATCTGGATTTGATCCTGACCATGGCTGCTGTTTGTATGGGGTTTGTACAGACAGTACAAACTGTGTTCTCCCCGCGACCTGCGTGGGTTTTCTCCGAGATCTTCAGTTTCCTCCCACACTCCAAAAACGTACAGGTTTGTAGGTTAATTGGCCTGGTGTATGTGTAAATTGTGCCTAGGTGTGTGTAGGAGATCGCTGGTCGGCGCGGACCCGGTGGGCCGAAGGGCCTGTTTCCGCGCTGTATGTGTATCTCTAAATTAAACTAAAGTCCGAATAAACACGACCGTGTGGGTTTTCCCAGGGTGCTGAATCCTCCCACATTGTGCTGGTGTATGGGGATCACTGGTTGGCATGGACCCGGTGGGCCAAAGGCCTGTTTCTGCGCTGTATATCTTTAAAAACTAAATAAAACTATAAAAAACGGCAACTGCTGGAAATCTGTGATTAAAACAGTTTAAGAATAAGGGGTAAGCCATTTAGAACGGAGATGAGGAAACACTTTTTCACACAGAGAGTTGTGAGTCTGTGGAATTCTCTGCCTCAGAGGGTGGTGGAGGCCAGTTCTCTGGATACTTTCAAGAGAGAGCTAGATAGGGCTCTTAAAGATAACAGAGTCAAGGAATATGAGGAAAAGGCAGGAACGGGGTACTGATTGTGGATGATCAGCCATGATCACAATGAATGGCAGTGATGGCTCGAAGGGCCGAATGGCCTAGTCCTGCACCTATTGTCTATTGTCCATTGCCTATTGAATGCACCTTTTAGTTAAATCTATCTCTGCGAACTAAAAAAATGAAATACTGTGATTAATAGATTCTGTTCAACACAGGCATTCAAGTGGCCTATTTCTGCTCCTATCACTTATGATGATATGATGAATGGCGGTGCTGGCTCGAAGGGCCAAATGGCGTACTCCTGCACCTATTGTTTATTGTCTATTGTCTTACTGACACACTCAAAGGATCAGGCAGCATCTGTGGACATGGACAGGCAATGTTTCATTTTGGGACCCGAAACATCATCTATCCATGTTCTCCAGAGATGCTGCCTGTCCTACCTTGTGTCTACCTTCGATTTAAACCGGCATCTGCAGTTCTTTCCTCCACATGCTGCCTGTCCCGCTGAGTTACTCCGGCATTTTAAGTTCCACGCAAGATTCCAGCATCTGCTGTGCCTTGTGTCCATGTGCTGGAAACACCCATCAGACCGGGGCGGCAAGGGGCCAGCACGGTGGCGCAGTGGTAGAGCTGCTGTATTACAGCACTAGAGACCCAGGTTCAATCCTGACAATGGGTGCATTTTGTATGATGTTTGACCATTCTCCCCGTGACCACGTAGGTTTTCTCCGGGTGCTCCGGTTCCCTCCCACATTCCAAAGACATGCAGGTTTGTAGGTTAATCGGCTTCTGTATTGTCCTCGGTGGGTAGGATAGAGCTACTGTACGGGGGTTAGCTGGTCTGCGTGGACTCGGTGGGCCCAAGTACCTGTTTCCATGCTGTATCTCTAAACTAAACTGAACTAAGCTAAACTGAACCAAGCAGCATCTCTGGAAAGATAAACAATGAAGATTTCTGGTCTGAGACCCTACATCAGAACTGGGAAAGTGAGAAAAACGAATCAATTATTAATGGGAGAAGTCATTGGAGCTGCTTGGTGCAAAGCCATTCCAATCGGAATCAGCATTGTGCATCCCGACTGAGTTAACTAATAATAACTGGCAGTGAATCTGCAGTATCGAGTTGAAATCCAGGAAAACAGACTGCAGATGCTGGAATCTGGAGGAAAAAACAAAGTGCTGGAGGAACTCAGGGGGTCAGGGAATGGGTGGATGTCATTTCGGATTGGGGGGGGGGTGCTGGGGGGGGGGGGGGGGGGGGCTGCAGCCCCTCCACTTTTTTGGTGAGACATGCTTCATAACCCAAAATTATCTGGCCCGCAGGCGTATTTTACTCTTCTTCTGAGGACCTCCGACATCCAGAATCTCAGAGCAAGCGCACAGTGAGTGCGGCAAAACCAAAGATCATAGAGCGGAGCCGTGGCGGAAACCGACTGCCCCCAAAAACCCTCCACTCAACGGCCAAAAACTGCAGATGCTGGTTTATACCAGCGATAGACACACAATGCTGGAGTAGCTCAGCGGGTCAGGCAGCATCTCTGGAGAAATCATCATCATCATCATCATCATTGAAAACATCAAGGGCACGGTGCCTTACAATGCTATGTACGACAGTGATCGCAACTTCTACTGAAGTGTGGATGGCCGTTGGCTCGCGAGGAGCTCATCCGCCCTTTGACAGGTCTTGTTTTTGGTCCTGCTGGGGGTCCACAGCCCCCTCCTCACCTGGCAAACCAGGTGGGGGAGACAGTTTAGTCGCCGACTATCCTACCATGGAGCAGGTAGCACGGGATTACATGGTACCCGTGGCAACAGGGCTGATCTATCTCTCCCTCCTAACCCCTTTCTCCTGCCTTCTCCCCATAACCCCTGACACCCGTGCTAATCAAAAATCCATCTATCTCCGCCTTAAAAGAATATCCATTGCTATTCTGGAACTGCACCAAATACATTTTTTTTTTTTAAACCTTCTGAAATATTACACTGTCACCTGAAAATAAACCTCGCACTTTGATGAAATGCTTTAAACTATCCACTGCTACAGTGATTTCCCACATTATGGTTTTGTTATTTTGACAAATTGCACTTCTATCTTTTCCAGCTGAACGATGGGTTGCTGAGCCAACAACATAGCAAGCCGATGTTCCAAGACATTAACGCTACAACTAAACACATCATAGCCTTGCGGCGAAACCTGCTATTTGAGTTGTCAGCGGTTTTGTGGAGGGTTTTAACTTGTGTGCTTTACAATGCTGGCAGTGGAGGTTGAATCGTTAGCATCTCAATTAGATGTTCTCTTTCCCCCTATAACCCCCACAATTAAAATGTGGATTGTGGAAATGTCGGAGACCCTACATCTAGAAAGAATAAGTCTTGTCTTAATGGACAAACAAGAACTTTTTGTTAAAATATGGGCTCCATTTACTAATTATTTGAAGGGATAGATTGGCCCAGCACGAAAACCCAACTGAAACTTGAACTCAGGATTAGATGAAAAGTTATATTTTATAATCTACAAACTTATCTCCAATGACGTATTATAAGTAATTAATTCCACCTTTTCTCTGTTTTGATATGTGTAATTCTTTCTCTCTCTCTTTATCTATCTATCTATCTATATAAAAAAAACACTAGAAGCAGAATTAATCGACAATTGAAAATTTTAATAATGTATGATTGATGTATATGAAAAGTATTTTTTACTATAATATGTAACTATACTTTACCGTAATATGTTTGCTTCTAATAAAAATATTTAAAAAAAAGAAAAAAAAGATGTTCTCTTTCCAGCTTCGTTTGATGATGAGACTGAAATCTTCAAGTGCCAAAACTCAACACATTTGACTGGATGCTCGGGAGAAGCCCAAGCGAACTCGTCAATCAACTGAAGAACTGAATTCATAATTCATAAATACCAAGGCAATCTCACAAGGCAGCAGGAAGTTCAACATCTTAGCATCTTTAAACCTCCCCCCCCCCCCTCGACTCGATGCTGACTATTCTCTGCCTCTCTCCTCACTTAATTCCTGTGGATGCAGGGAGCTATCACCCACTCTCCATCCCACCCCCCTCCCCCCCACCATCCCCCATTCTGAACCAAGCCTTCACTGTGGAGGCCAGGTGAATAAGTAAGTAAGTAAGTAAGTTTATTGGCCAAGTATTCACATACAAGGAATTTGCCTTGGTGCTCCGCCCACAAGTAACAACATTACATATTAATGATCTGGATGAGGGAATTGAAGGCAATATCTCCAAGTTTGCGGATGACACTAAGCTGGGGGGCAGTGTTAGCTGTGAGGAGGATGCTAGGAGACTGCAAGGTGACTTGGATAGGCTGGGTGAGTGGGCAAATGTTTGGCAGATGCAGTATAATGTGGATAAATGTGAGGTTATCCATTTTGGTGGCAAAAACATGAAAGCAGACTATTATCTAAATGGTGGCCGACTAGGAAAAGGGGAGATGCAGCGAGACCTGGGTGTCATGGTACACCAGTCATTGAAAGTGGGCATGCAGGTGCAGCAGGCAGTGAAGAAAGCGAATGGTATGTTAGCTTTCATAGCAAAAGGATTTGAGTATAGGAGCAGGGAGGTTCTACTGCAGTTGTACAGGGTCTTGGTGAGACCACACCTGGAGTATTGCGTACAGTTTTGGTCTCCAAATCTGAGGAAGGACATTATTGCCATAGAGGGAGTGCAGAGAAGGTTCACCAGACTGATTCCTGGGATGTCAGGACTGTCTTATGAAGAAAGACTGGATAGACTTGGTTTATACTCTCTAGAATTTAGGAGATTGAGAGGGGATCTTATAGAAACTTACAAAATTCTTAAGGGGTTGGACAGGCTAGATGCAGGAAGATTGCGCCCGATGTTGGGGAAGTCCAGGACAAGGGGTCACAGCTTAAGGATAAGGGGGAAATCCTTTAAAACCGAGATGAGAAGAACTTTTTTCACACAGAGAGTAGTGAATCTCTGGAACTCCCTGCCACAGAAGGTAGTCGAGGCCAGTTCATTGGCTATATTTAAGAGGGAGTTAGATGTGGCCCTTGTGGCTAAGGGGATCAGAGGGTATGGAGAGAAGGCAGGTACGGGATACTGAGTTGGATGATCAGCCATGATCATATTGAATGGCGGTGCAAGCTCGAAGGGCCGAATGGCCTACTCCTGCACCTAATTTCTATGTTTCTATGTTTCTATACAGTGACAGTTACGAATGACTCAGAAAACACTAAACATTAATAATAATAAAACATTAATGATAAAACACCATTGATCAAGCATGTGAACCAACAAAATACCATATCAAAGGAAGGCTACAGATTTTTGGCTGTTGAGTAGAGCAACTACTCGTGGATAAAAACTGTTTTTATGTCTGGCTGTGGCAGCTTTGACAGCCCGGAGTCACCTTCCAGAGGGAAGTGATTCAAAGAGTTTGTGGCCAGGGTGAGAGGGGTCAGAGATGATCTTGCCCGCTCGCTTCCTGGCCCTTCCAGTGTACAGTTCATCAATGGAGGGAAGGTTGCAGCCAATAACCTTCTCAGCTGATCAGACGATTCGCTGCAGCCTCCAGGTGTCGTGCTTGGTGGCTGAGCCAAACCAGACCATGATGGAGAAGGTGAGAACAGACTCTACGATGTCCGTGTAGAATTGAACCATCATTGCCTGTGGTAGATTGTGCTTCCTCAGCTGCCGTAGCAGAACCAACACTTTGTGTTCTTTTTTTTTGCTAAACCAGCACCTGCTGTTCCTTTGATGGTTTAGCAATGTTAAAGGTAGTTGAGGCAAACATAACATGCTGGTGGAACTCAGCGGGTCAGGCAGCACCTGTGGAAGAATTGGACAGACCGCATTTTGGATCGGGGCCCTTTTAGTTTAGTTTAGAGGTACAGCATGGAAACAGGCCCTTCAGCCCACAGAGTCCATGCCGACCAGCGATCACCTGTACACTAGTTCTAGCCTACACACTAATGACAATTTACAGAAGCCAATTAACCTACAAACCTGCGCATATTTGGAATGTGGGAGTAGACCGGAGCACCCGCGGAAAACCCACGCGGTCACGGGGAGAACATACAAACTCCACACAGACAGCACCCTTGGTCAGGATCGAACCCGGGTCTATGGCGCTGCAAGGCAGCAACTCTACCGCTGCACCACCGTGCCATATCAGCGGCAAATGTCAGATTTTTAAAGATATTCACACACCGTTCAAGAAAATTTAAATTATTTAAATAAGCATTAAGACAATTAAATGTTATTAAAAATGGATTAAAAGCTAATAAATAACTAAACTAAATTAAATGAAGTGACATAAAGTGAATTAACTCAACTGCTGACACAAGAGGCTGCTGATTTGGGAGCTTTTGTGCAAAAAAAATGAAGTGCTGGAGTAACTGAGTGGGACAGGCAGCATCTCTGGAGGAAAGGAATAGGTGACGTTTCGGGTCATAGATACATAGAAACATAGGAAATAGGTGCAGGAGTAGGCCATTCGGCCCTTCGAGCCTGCACCGCCATTCAATATGATCATGGCTGATCATCCAACTCAGTATCCCGTACCTGCCTTCTCTCCATACCCCCTGATCCCTTTAGCCACAAGGGCCACATCTAACTCCCTCTTAAATATAGCCGATGAACTGGCCTCAACTACCTTCTGTGGCAGAGAATTCCACAGATTCACCACTCTCTGTGTGAAAAATGTTTTTCTCATCTCGGTCCTAAAAGGCTTCCCCCTTATCCTTAAACTGTGACCTCTTGTTCTGGAACTGTGACCCCTTGTTCTGGAGACCCTTCTTCAGATGAATCATTTTGTCTCAATCTTCGGTGTAAACCAGCATCTGAAGTTCCTTCCTCAACAAAGTTTCCAGCCGGGGTCTTTCATAAGTCTGATGGGGTAGAGAGGAGAAAGCTGGACAAGAGAGCTGAGGGGAAAGGATGCCGCAAGAACCGTTTTACATTTTAGTTTTGTTTTTTATTCGTTTAGTTTAGTTGATGGTCACGTGCTCAGAGGTATAGTGAAAAGGTTTTTTGTTGTTGCGTGCTATCCAGTCAGCGGATAGAGTGTACATGATTACAATCGAGCCGTCCACAGTGTACAGATACAGGATAAAGGGAATAATGTTTGGTGCAAGATAAAGTCCAGTAGAGGTGGATTATTGAAGCTGGAAGTCGAGTGGGATAAGATGGCGGAAAAGACGGCTGTGGAGGCCAAGTCAATGGGTACGTTTAGGGCGGATATCGTCAGATTCTTGATTAGTCAGGGGTGATGGGGAGAAGGCAGGAGAAAGGGTTAAGAGGGAAAGCTAGCCGTCCACCCTTCAGTCTGAAGAAGGGTTTCAGCCCGAAACGTTGCCTATTTCCTTCACTCCATAGATGCTGCTGCACCCGCTGAGTTTCTCCAGCTTTTTTGTGTACCTCAGCCATGATCGAATGGTGGAGTGGACTGGATGGACCGAATGGCTTGATTCTGCAACCTATGAACTTTTGGGCATCTGTCTTAATATTTAATTGAGTGATTGTTTCTGAGGCCAGACATGTGGTTACTTGCGCATCTTGTTTTCACAGGTTCGCCAACTGATTTGAATGAGCAGGGCTTCCATTTGTAGCCAAAGGCTCCCTGTTCTAAAGCTGAGGGCTGGGTGTGAAGTCTTTTCTCCCCCTCCCCAGCACGTCACTGCTCCACCACTGGGCTCAATGGGAAGATCATCGAAGGGGCAGATGGTCAACTGTGTTGCTTTGACTTTAGTTCTTCCTGGACCTCCTCCGCCTTTCACTATTAACGGCGGCACGGTGGCGCAGCGGTTGAGTTACATCCTTACAGCGCCAGAGACCCGAGTCCAATCCTGACTATGAGTGCTTGTCTGTATGGATTTTGTACGTTCTCCTTGTGACCTGCGTGGGTTTTCTCCGATATTCATTCCCCTCATGATTTTCTGCACCTCTCATCCGCCTACCGTGTGCTCCAAGGAATAAAGTCCTGGCCTGCTCAACCACTATCTTTATCTCAAGCCCTCAAGTTCTGGCATCATCCCTGTAAATCCTCTTTGCACTCTTCCCAGCTTAACTCCGTGTAGACAAGCACTCGTATATAGGATTGAACCCAGGTCTCCGACACTGTGTGGCAGCAACTCTACCGCTGCACCACCTCAGGACTATGATGGGGGGCGGCTGGGAAAGCAGCAGAGATTGGGCTGACTATTTCTAACTGTGCAAAAAGCCATGCAGGGGGCCAATTTATCCGCACAGCATCAAGGAGACAAGGAACCTAGCAGGTAACACTCCCAATGCATTAAATCCCAGTTTGAAATCATCATAGCCCTGGGCTGGAAATGGATTAATTCCCCCTTTTTTTTAAATGAAAACAGTCTGAAAGTGATTTACTTCAGATGAAAATAGGCTAACGTATTTCTGAATCCATAATTAAACAGTTTGTTTTTCTTGTGTAAATGTAGATCCACCTCTTACCCGCCTCGCCATCTTGTGTGCAGTGAAATGGCAGTTTTGTGTAACATAATACTGTGCAACTGGTAACTGTTTGATAACGAAGGCGGACACAAAATGCTGGAGTAACTCAGCGGGGCAGGCAGCATCTCTGGAGAGAAGGAAAGCAGGCAGCATCTCTGGAGAGACGTTTCAAGTCGAGACCCTTCTTCAGACTGAGAGTCAGGGGAGTGGGAGGGACAAACAAAAAAGGCTTTTTTTTGTGTGTCTACCAACTTCGAGCCAGTACTGCCATTCACTGTGATCGTGGCTGATAATCCACAATCAATACCCCGTTCCTGCCTCTCACCATATCCCATGACTCCGCTATCTCTAAGAGCCCTATCTAACTGCCTCTTGAAAGCATCCAGAGAATCGGCCTCCACTGCCTTCCGAGGCAGAGAATTCCTCAGATTCACAATTCTCTGGGTGAAAAAGTTGTTCCTATTCTCCATTCTAAATGGACTACCCCTTATTCTTAAACTGTGGCCCTGGTTCTGGACTCCCCCAACATCAGGAACATGTTTCCTGCCTCTAGCGTGTCTAATCCCTTAATAATCTTATATGTTTCGATAAGATCTCTTCTCATCCTTCTAAATTCTAGTGAATACAAGCTCAGTCGTTCCATTCTTTCAACGTATGACAGCCCCGCCATCCGGGGAACCTACGCTGCACTCCCTCAATAGCAAGAATGTCCTTCCTCAAATTTGGAGACTAAAACTGCACACAATACTCCAGGTGTGGTCTCACCAGGGCTGCCCATATTGCCTTTTTATTTATCTTCTGTTACACTTTAAAAGTTTCCCAATCCTCTGGCTGCCCGCTCATCTTTGCTATCTTACACTTCTCTTTTATTTTTAAACTCGATTTATGCTGTTCCACCACGTAGGTTCATAAGTGATAGGGTCAGAATTAGGCAATTCGGCCCATCAAGGCTATTCCACCATTCAATCATGGCTCATCTATCTTTTCCTTCTAGACCCCATTCTCCTGCCTTCCCCCCATAACCCCTGACACCCGTACTAATCAAGAATGTATCTAACCTGCCTTAAAAATATCCATTGACTTGGCCTCCACAGCCTCCTGTGGCTGTGATCAAAATTCTTGGCCAAAGAGATAGACAAAGTGCCGGAGTAACTCAGAGGGTCAGGCAGCATCTCTGGAGATAAAGGATGGGTGACTTTTCGAGTCAGCACCCTTCTTCAGACTTGGCTAAAGAAATAGATTGAAGAGCATCTAATAGTATTGTGTTATAAAAATCTGCTTGTCAATGATCTTTAGAGTGACCATAACTCACTGAATTCATTTATAAATTTATATTCTTCTCTCTGAGGAGGATTATTTTTAGATACCTTGACATTTCTGCTGGGCCTTTAAACCAGGCAAAATTGCATTTTGCTACAACTGCCTTTTGAAAGACTCCCTCCAGGATTTCTTGAGAAATGTAGATAGACATTGAGGCGAGGTTGCAATATTTATAGCTGACGTGAAATGTTTTACCCAATGCGTCCCATTAAAACACTATTCACATAACCTTTAGGGCGGCACAGTGGTGCATCGGTAGAGTTGCTGCCTTGCAGTGCTAGGGACCCTGGTTCGATCCTGACCTCCGGTGCTGTCTGTACATAGTTTGTACGTTCTCCCTGTGACCCGCGTGGGTTTCCTCTGGGTGCTTTGGTTCCCAAAGACGTACAGGTTTGCAGGTTAATTCGCCTCTGTAAATATGCATGGCAGATGCAGTATAATGGATGGCAGATGTAGTATAATGTGGATAAATGTGAGGTTATCCACTTTGGTGGCAAAAACAGGAAAGTAGACTATTATCTGAATGGTGGCCGATTAGGAAAGGGGGAGATGCAACGAGACCTGGGTGTCATGGTACACCAGTCATTAAAAGTAGGCATGCAGGTGCAGCAGGCAGTGAAGAAGGCGAATGGTATGTTAGCATTCATAGCAAAAGGATTTGAGTATAGGAGCAGGGAGGTTCTACTGCAGTTGTACAGGGTCTTGGTGAGACCACACCTGGAGTATTGCGTGCAGTTTTGGTCTCCTAATCTGAGGAAAGACATTCTTGCCATAGAGGGAGTACAGAGAAGGTTCACCAGATTAATTCCTGGGAAGTCAGGACTTTCATATGAAGAAAGACTGGATAGACTCAGTTTGTACTCGCTAGAATTTAGAAGATTGAGGGGGGATCTTATAGAAACTTACAAAATTCTTAAGGGGTTGGACAGGCTAGATGCAGGAAGATTGTTCCCGATGTTGGGGAAGTCCAGAATAAGGGGTCACAGTTTAAGGATAAGGGGGAAATCTTTTAGGACCGAGATGAGGAAAACATTTTTCACACAGAGAGTTGTGAATCTCTGGAATTCTCTGCCACAGAAGGTAGTTGAGGCCAGTTCATTGGCTATATTTAAGAGGTAGTTAGATGTGGCCCTTGTGGCTAAAGGGATCAGGGGGTATGGAGAGAAGGCAGGTACAGGATACTGAGTTGGATGATCAGCCATGATCATATTGAATGGCGGTGCAGGCTCGAAGGGCCGAATGGCCTACTCCTGCAACTATTTACTATGTTTCTATGTTTCTATGTCCTTGTGTTTAGGATAGAACCAATATGCACTATAATAATAATAATAATAAATTTTATTTATGGGCGCCTTTCAAGAGTCTCAAGGACACCTTACAAAAATTTAGCAAGTAGAGGAAAAACATGTAAGCGGAATGAAATAAATAGTAGAGACATGACTAATACACAAATTAAAGACAGAATTCAATTCAAAACACAATATGAGGCAATTCAAGCACAGATGAAAAGGGAGGGGGACGTGGGGCTAAGGATAGGCAGAGGTGAAGAGATGGGTCTTGAGGCGGGACTGGAAGATGGTGAGGGACACGGAATTGCGGATCAGTTGAGGGAGGGAGTTCCAGAGCCTGGGAGCTGCCCTGGAGAAGGCTCTGTCCCCAAAACTGCGGAGGTTGGATTTGTGGATGGAGAGGAGACCGGCTGATGTGGATCTGAGGGACTGTGAGGGTTGGTAGGGGGAGAGGAGGTCAGTGAGATATGGGGGGGCCAGATGGTGGAGGGCTTTGTAGGTGAGGACCAGGATTTTGTAGGTGATCCGGTGGGAGATGGGAAGCCAGTGAAGTTGTTTGAGGACTGGAGTGATGTGATGCCAGGATTTGGTGTGGGTGATGAGTCGGGCGGCTGCGTTCTGGACCAGTTGGAGTCGGTTGATGTAGGTGGAGCTGATGCCAAGGAGAAGTGAGTTGCAGTAGTCCAGTCGGGAGGAGATGAAGGCATGAATGAGTCTTTCAGCAGCGGGAGGTGTGAGAGAGGGTCTGATTTTGGCGATGTTGCGGAGGTGAAAGAAGGAGGTTTTAATGACATGGCGGATGTGAGGCTCAAGGGAGAGGGTGGAATCAAAGATCACGCCAAGGTTGTGGGCCTGGGGAGATGGGGAGACAGTGGTGCCGTCGATGGTGAGAGTGGGGTTATTGATTTTGCTGAGTGTGGATTTGGAGCCTATGAGGAGGAATTCTGTTTTATCGCTGTTGAGTTTGAGAAAGTTATGTTGCATCCAGGTTTTTATAGCTGACAAACAGGAGTTGATATGGGAAGGGGGGGGGGGGGGGGGGGGGGGGTTGTGGGGGGATTTGGTGCCGAGGTAGATCTGGGTGTCATCGGCGTAACAGTGGAAGTCCAGGTTGAAGTGGCGGAGTATCTGACCAAGGGGGAGGATGTAGATGATGAAGAGGAGGGGGCCTGAGTACGGAGCCTTGTGGAACGCCTTGAGTGACTGCGGCTGTAGCAGAGGTGTGGTTATGGAGAGAGATGAAGTGGGATCTGTTGGAAAGGTAGGAATGGAGCCAGCTGAGTGCAGAACCTTCAATGCCAAGGTCCCCAAGTCTGGTAAGCAGGATGTTATGGTTCACTGTATCAAAGGCTGCACTCAGGTCGAGGAGGATGAGGATGTTGAGGGAACCAGTGTCAGCAGAGGTGAGGAGGTCGTTGAGGACTTTTAGGAGAGCAGTTTCTGTGCTATGGAGGGGGCGAAAGCCAGATTGGAGGGGTTCGAATAGGTTATACGCAAGGAGGTGGGAATGAAGTTGTGACGCAACGATACGCTCCAGGGTTTTTGAAAGAAAGGGGAGGTTTGAGATTGGGCGGTAGTTAATGAGAGAGGAGGGATCAAGACCAGGTTTCTTTAAGATTGGTGTGACAGCAGCAGTTTTGAAAGCGGAGGGGACAATTCCTTGGGAATATACACGATGATTGTTGGTCAGCGTGGACTTGGTTGGCCGAAAGGGCCTGTCTCTACATTTTGTGAGAGAGTCGTTGAATTTTCCACACCCTGGTGCGTACAAGTGCTGTTAACTTTCAATATCAACCAAGCTGACCCACTGAATGTTGATCGAGCGTAAAATTTTCCATTAAATCAAAACCAGCCTAATCCCAGCAGGTAGAATTGGTCCAGGCCTGGATTCAGGTTGTGTAAAGGTTGCCAGGGTCAGTAAGTATCTCCCATCTCCTTGGTCTATTAGTGGGAGCAGAACACAAAGTGCAGGAGCAACTCAACAGGTCAGGCAGCCTCTGTGGAGGGAATGGACCTAAGACGTTTCGGGTCAGGATCTTTCCTCAGACTGATTGCAGTAGGGGAAGAAAACTGGAAAAGAGAGATGGGGGTGGGATATAGACAATAGACAGTAGGCAATAGGTGCAGGAGTAGGCCATTCGGCCCTTCGAGCCAGCACCGCCATTCAATGTGATCATGGCTGATCATCCCCATATAGATTGGCAAGCAATAAGTTGGTACAGGTGAGGGTAGGGGGGGTGGGGGGTGGTTAAGGGGGTCATTTGGTAGAATGATGGATCCTGTATCCTGTACCTGCCTTCTCTCCATACCCCCTGATCCCTTTAGCCGCAAGGGCCACATCTAACTCCCTCTTAAATATAGCCAATATAATCTCTGGAGAAAAGGAATAGGTGATGTTTCGGGCCGAGACCCCTCATTAGACTCTTAGTTTTGTCTGAAGAAGGGTCTCGATCCGAAAAGTCACCCATTCCTTCTCTCCAGAGATGCTGCCTGTCCCACTGAGTTACTCCAGCTTTTTGTGTCTATCTTCAGATTAAACCAGCATCTGCAGTTCCTTCCAACATAGTGTGTAGGAGAGAACTGCAGATGCTGGTTTAAATCGAAGATAGTCAGAAAATGCTGGAGTAACTCAATGGGACAGGCAGCATCTCTGGAGAGAAGGAATGGGTGACGTCTCGGGTCGAGGCCCTTCTTCAGACTGATGTCTTCCAACACAGTTCCTGGCATCTCTAGTTTCTTTCACTCACGTTCCTGCTGGTTGTTTAGCTTGGGCAGATTCTCCTGAAAATAGTGCCCACCCTCTCCCCTCCAACCCCATTGTCTATCTCTAGTGATCTTTTTTTTTCTGCTACACATTCACTTGTTGGATAAGCTAATGCTGAGATCTTCGTCGAAGTAATTTGGGACAAACCACAGCATTAAGCTGGGCTGCAAATACATTTCAGCAGCCTAAAGAAAGTACCAAGTGTGGGTTCAAATCACTGGAGAATTCCCCTTGTTAGAGTTCCCTCTCCCATCAGTTATCAAGAGCAACTTGATAGAGGTGACACCATGGCGCAGCGGTAGAGTTGCTGTCTCACAGCGCCAGGGACACAGGTTCGATCCTGACCACGGGTGCTGTCTGTACGGAGTTTGTACGTTCTCCCTGAGACCGCCTGGGTTTTCTCCGGGTGCTCCGGTTTTCTCCCACACTCCAAAGACGTGCAGGTTTGTAGGTTAATTTGGCTAGGGTAAAAATTGTAAATTGTTCCCAGTGTGTAGGATAGTACCAGTGTAGGGGGCGATCGCTGGTCGTCGCGGACCCGGTGGGCTCAAAGGGCCTGTTTCCACGCTGCATCTCTAAAGTCTAAAGCCACTTTTTTAAATATTGGCAAGTCAGCATCTCACACCAAATGTATTCATCTGACTCTGTGGAAGATTTCAATAGAACATTAAATTGATAGAAAAGGCCATCTTATACCAGCAGGCAGCCAGGGAATAATGAATAGATCGTTACACACTCTGTAAAATCTGAACAGTGCCGTGTACACAGGAATATATGAATGTATTTTAGAACGTATGGGAATAATAGTCCTTTTTAATTAAAAAACAGGAGAAAACTGCAGTGCTGAGAGACAGGGTGGCACAAAGGTTGAAAGGAAAGGAAAGTTAGATAACAGAAAAGATTTGTTAGTGAGATTCCCAGACTCAGACCAAGCGAGAATACTTTATACCCAGTATAGACTTTAGACTTCACACTTTAAACCTACAGCGTAGACACAGGCCCTTTGGCCCTCCGAGTCTCAGCCGACCAGCAATCAGCTCGAACGCTAACAGTATCCTACACACTAGTGACAATTTAAAAATATTTATGGAAGCCAATTAATCTACAAACCTGTACGTCTTTGCAATGTGGGGGGGAAACCAGAGCACCCGGAGAAAACCCACGCGGTCACAGTAACGTAATCATGTTCGAACCCGGGTCACTGGCGCTGTAAGGCAGCAACTCTCCCAATGGTGTATCACTAATCTTTTAATATTGGGAGTACATTTGCACAATTTTAAGTCACAGAACATAATTTTGGCCAAATAATATGTTGTCCTGCAATTTAGTTTAGAGATAGAGCATGGAAACTGGCCTTTCGGCTCACTAAATCCCTATTGATCATCATTCATCCATTCACATGCTGGATAACTCAACCTGTCAGGCAGCATCTCTGGAGAACATGGATCGGGGATGTGTCGGAGTTTGAGGAAGGGTCCCAACCGACCAGGAACATTGCCTATCCACGTCCATCAGAGATGCTGCCTGACTCGCTGAGTAACTCCAGCACTTTGTGTTCTGCCCACAAGTTCTGTGTTATCCCAATTTCACACCTACTCCCTACTGACTAATGACAACTTATAGAGGCCAATTAACCTACAAACCCGCATGTCCACACAGGGAGAACGTGCAGACTCCACACAGACAGCACCTGAGGTCAGGATCTATCCTGGGTCTCTGTAGAAGTGAGGCAAGTTGTGCCATTGATTGAGGGCATGATGTTGGGCAGTGTTGTGCTGTGGCCTCGGTCAGTGTAAGACAAAGCGTTCATCCCCAGGCTGTTCTGTCGACCACCTGAGCTCATTCTGTCAGGAGACCTTTTTCAATGTTTGCCTCGAAATCACAAAATAACAAAAATAACATTCAAATTTCAATTCAAAATTCAATTCAAACACTTTTAACATGTAACCCACTCCAGAGATTTAAACCTTGACATTAATTACAATTAATGGAAGCAAATGCAGGTCATTGTCTGAGGTAGTGTAGGAGTTGATTCGTGCCATAACCAATCTTTTCAAGTACTTCAATACAATGGATATAAGTGCTTACTTGCTACCAGACAGCCATCATTGAGGCAGGTTGACATACTCATCTTGGTGCTATCCTTGGTACCATAGATGTCCTTTTGAAGCAGGTAGGAACCTCACACCACAGCAGCGTGAAATTAAAGATGTCCTCAAACACACTAGCCAGATGGACCACACGGGTCTTTAGTGACCGGCCAGGTATGCCTTAGGATCGGGGCAAGGTGCTTTATATGGATAGTGAAGATTGCTCTGACATTGGCCTCAGAGGCTGAGATCGCCTGCCGTTTGGTAGGGCCATACCTGCACATATACAGATTTTTGTTTAGTTTAGAGGTACAGCGCGGAAACAGGCCCTTCGGCCCACCGAGTCCGAGCCAACCAGCGATCACCTTGTATACTAAAGGTAGACAAAAATGCTGGAGAAACTCAGCGGGTTCTTAAACACCCCGTAATCTAGCACTAACCTACACACTAGGGACAATTTTCCAATTTTTACCGAAGCCAATTCATCTACAAACCTGAGATAGACACAAAATGCTGGAGTAACTCAGCGGGACTGGCAGCATCTCTGGAGAGAAGGAATGGGTGACGTTTCATGGGCAAGACCCTTCTTCAGACCCAAAACGTCACCCATTCCTTCTCTCCAGAGATGCTGCCTGTCCCGCTGAGTTACTCCATTGTGTGTCTATCTTCAGTTTAAACCAGCATCTGCAGTTCCCTCCTGCACATTTAAGGGCCTGTCCCACTTGGCGATTTTTTCGGCGACTGTCGGAGTCATTGACTGACGTATCAGGGTCGCCGAAGGATTTTGAACATTTCAAAATCCAGTGGCGACAAAAAAAATGTTGCGACACTGGAGGAAACACCGCACATCAATACATCATCACGCCACGTCGCGCCGCGACTTTTTCGGCGACCTGATACGTCAGTCAACGATGCCGGCAGTCACCGAAAAAATCGGCAAGTGGAACAGGCCCTTAAATTCTACAGACCTGCACGTCCTTGGAATGCGGGGGGAAACCGGAGCGCCCGAAGAAAACCCAGGCGGTCACGGGGAGAACATGCAAACTCCGTACAGGCAGCACCCATAATCAGGATCTCTGGCGCTATAAGGCAGCAACTCTACCGCTGAGCCACCATACCTTGCCTTACTTAGACCCTTGACTTCCAGGAGATTAGTAAACTTCAACCAGTCATTAGTGAACTTCAAACATCCACGCAGTCCTGGGTAGGAGGGAAACTCTGCTAACAAAGTCAAGGAGTTCTCAATAATGTCAGCAGACACCATGGCAATTAGGTTTGGAAACACTGCTAATTATATCGACGCCCCACTGTTCGTTATTCAATTTTAATGAGCGCAGTGTTGCTCATCTAAATTTGTTTGTGTCATTTATTTGGTTGCTTTCATGAAGTTCAATCGGTTGAGTGGGTGAAGCTCTGCAAAGTAGATATAAATTATTTTCACAAGTCTGTCGAAGTCTATAATGCCCCTGTCCCACTTAGGAAACCTGAACGGAAACCTCTGGAAAACTTTGTGCCCCACCCAAGGTTTCCGTGCGGTTCCCGGAGGTTGCAGGTGGTTGCCGGAGGTTGCAGGTAGTGGAAGCAGGTAGGGAGACTGACAAAAACCTCTGGGAACCTCCTGGAACCGCACGGAAACCTTGGGTGGGGCGCAAAGTCTCCAGAGGTTTCCGTTCAGGAATCCTCAGTCTGGATCTGATGGCTGGGTGGCAGGGTGGGGGCAGTGGTTAGTGCTGCTACCTCACAGCCCCTGCGACCTGGGTTGGATTGGATTAGTTTAGTTTAGTTGAGAGATACAGCGTGGAAACAGGCCCTTCGGCCCACCGAGTCCGCACCGACCAGCGATCCCCGCACCCATCACCACTATCCTATATACACTAGGGACAATTTTACATGAATGCCAAGCTAACTAACCTACAAACCTGTACGTCTTTGGAGTGTGGGAGGAAGCCAAAGATCTTGGCGAAAACCCACGTGGTCATGGGGAGAATGTACAAGCTCCTTACAGACAGCACCTGTAGGCGGGATCGAACCTGGGTCTCTGGCGCTGTAAGCGCTGTAAGGCAGCAACTCTACCGCTGCGCCACTGTGCCGCCCCAGTTCAATAGAGTATTCGTCTCTCTCCATGTGTACCGCTGTGGCCTGTTGAGTATTTCCAGCTTTTCCTTCCACAGGAGTCAAGGCTGGGAGCAGAGCCTTGGCTTTTTATCAAAACTACTGAACATTTTAAACTTTTCGAACGTCTCTGACGTCAAATCACATTTAAGAATTATTAAAATGGAAACAAATTATTTAAAGTAATTAAAATTGATTAAAATAAAACTATTTAAAGCGCAAAAATGTTTAGAATCTCTAAACTAAATGATTAAAAACGTTAAACCAAAGTAATTAAATGAAAATTCCTTATCTTTTCATTTGCCTTGTAATTAGATAGCTCAAGGTCGCTAAGAAATCAGTGAGGTTTCAGTTGATGCTTCACGTCTGAGTTGGTGTAGGGTTGTGGAGGTGATTCCCAAAGTAATCCCACAGAACCACAGCAAGACTAGCCTCCTTCATTGACAGAACCAGTGACATCAAGGGTGCCGCAGTGCTTAGCGGTAGAGTTTAGTTTAGTTTAGTTTATTGTCACATGTACCGAGGTACAGTAAAAAGCTTCTGTTGTATGATAAACAGTCAGCAGAAAGACAAAACATGATTACAACCGACCCATTTATAGCTCAAAAGGCCATAGTAGCCTGCTGGCAATGCCCCCCCCCCCCCCCAATCCACTCATTCACTACACTGCCGAAACACAACAGCAGCAGTTTGTCCCATCTACAGAGTGCACTGTGTGGCAACTCAACAAGACGCTACCGGCTGTAACACTGTGAATAGATGGCTCGATTATAATCACGTGTTGTCTTTCCGCTGGCTGATCAACGTGCAACAAAAGCTTTTCACTGTACCTTAGGGGATCATGACAGAAGCCTCCTCGTGGCGATCCTCGGAAACGATGACACGATGCACTCTGTGACACGTCGGGCGACCAATTCTGTCAATATGTTGGACGACGACGGAAGCCAACAGCGAGCGACACGTCGTCTGACACACGAGCGAATGAACTGTAGCTTGGAAAATGTGACAATAAAGCAAAGATGGGAAGGACAAGGGCAGCAGAAACAACAGAACACCATTACCTGGTGAGCCTGAAGAAGGGTCCCCGATCCCAAACATCTCCCATCCTTTTTTTCCAGAGACGCTGCACTGCCCCTCGGTACACATGACAATAAACTAAACTGAACTGAGCTGATACACTAAATGGCTCAATTGTACTCATGCATTGCTTTCTGCTGGCTGGTTAGCGCGCGATAAAAGCTTTTCACTGTACCTCGGAGCACGTGAAAATAAACTAAACTGAACTGAAAGTGAAACTGACCCGCTGAGTTACTCCAGCATTTTGTGTCCACCATTGCCCTTTATGTTGTATGTCAGTTACGGGCGCATGGTGGCAGAGTTGCTGCCTCAGAGCCTCAGAGACCCGGGTTCCATCCCGACTACAGGTGCTGTCTGGAGAGAGTTTGCACGTTCTCCCTGTGACCATGTGGGTTTCCTCTGGGTGCTCCGGTTTCCTCCCGCACTCCAGAGGCGTGTGGGTTTGTAGCTTAATTGGTTTCGGTAAAAATTGTAAAATTATCCCCCGTGAATAGGACAGTGTTAGTGTACGGGGTGATCGGCGTGGCGTTGGTGGGCCGAATGACCCATTTATGCACTGTCTTAAAGTCTAAAAGCAAATATGACACGTTGTAAGCTTGAGTTCAAAACAATGTGGAAACCTATGAACAACGAATGTCGTAACACCCACCTGATCTTGCGTGACGATTTTCCAAAGCTTAGGGCGTGAATTCTAATGAATTTGTAACACTTTTTAAATGGGGCAGACCACCCCATAACCAGGTTAATACAACACCTGGACCTCAGGAATCATGCAATGCTTATGCCAAGTAAAGACCACCTCAACATAAGAAAAGGAGGAGGCATATTTCCCTGTGACCTTCAGCTCCTCATCATCAGGTTGAAAGACAGGTTAGGCAGAGCTTGACTAACTTTCTGAAAACTGCAGCTACGAAAGCAGATCTGGATTGAGTCACTGTATCTCCTATGTACGATACAATAGAATTTTAGAATCCCAGGAGCGAAATTGATTTCCCAGGACGGAAATTACAATAGAATCCCAGGAGGAAAATTGATCTACCAACATTCATAAAAACACAAAATACATGAAACATGAAATTAAAGTGAAGAGTGGAAAGGATTGGGGATTGGGGGGGGGGGGGGGGGGGAGGGAGTCAGTCTGAGTCTACCCCACTAAAGAATGGGGAATTGTACAGTTTGATAGACATAGGTAAGAAGGATCTCCTGTGGCATTCTGTCCTGCATCTTGGTGGAACCAGTCTGTTGCTGAAGGTACTCCTCAGGTTGACCAGTGTGTCATGGAGGGGGTGAGCTGTATTGTCCAGGATGCTCCGTAGTTTGAGGAGCATCCTCCCCTCCAAGACCAACCTCCCATGAATCCAACTCCGCCCCCAGGACGGAGCCAGCCTTCCCGATGAGTTTGTTGATCCTATTGCTGTCCGCGGCCTTTGCCCTGCTGCCCCAGCACAAGACAGCGCAGAAGTTGCCAATCCATCTCCTGTTTAGTTTAGCTCGTGAATGTTATGGGTCTGTGTGGAAGCAGCTTAACTATACTTTAACAAGCTTCACAGCATTCAAAGTAGCTGCACCCTCGATTGCTGGTTACCTTGCCAGGCTCAATATTTAACCCTTTCATCTCCAGTGTCTGCATGACGTGCTGTCCATGCTGGATGTCTGAAGAAGGGTCCCGACCCGATACGTCACCCAACCTTTTTCTCCAGAGATGCTGCCTGACCTGCTGAGTTACTCCAGCACTTTGTGTCTATCTGCTGGAATCAAATACGGGTTGGACAAATGTTTGGCATCATTGACCTGTGATCCTTGTTTGGGCATCATTGACCTGTGCACTTTATGCTCAATGCTATGCTGTATATTGAAGGTAAGTTTGGTTTAGTTTAGAGATACAGCGTGGAAACGGGCCTATCGGCCCACCGAGTCCACGCAGCCCAACCATCACCTCGTGCGCTAGTTCTGTCCGACACACGAGGGACAATTTACAGGAGTCAATTAACCTACAAACCTGCACGCCTTTGGAATGTGGGAGGAAACAGGAGCTCCCGGAGAAAACCCACGCGGGCACAGGGAGAACGTACAAACTCAGTACAGACAGCACCCGTAGTCAGGATCGAACCCGGGCCTTTGACACTGTAAGGCAGCAACTCTACAGCTGCACCACCGTGCCGCCCTATTGTTAGCAGGCATGCACATGATGGTTTCTTCATTCCTGCGTTACGGACAATCCATGCACAAAGGTGATTGTATTTCTAGGTCTTAAGAGTCTGGTTCCGCAACAAAATACACATTCATCATTGGTGTGCATCAGAAATGTATGTTTTATTGCACAATTATTAGTGGAACGTCCCACAAACAATAAGTAAAGAAAAAACCTTTTAAAAACCATTTGCAATCAAACAGCGATCAATATCAGGCTGACTGAGTTGTGAGAGAGTTGTGGGGTGCAATTAAGGAATCAATTAACACATGGTCAGAGGAGATAGGGCTATTAAATTGCAGTACAACACAGATTTTCGATTGAATGGTTTAGAGACAGAGTCCCAGTCACTCTCTGCCCCACCTCCACCAGACTCAGTGGGGGAAGCGCATTTGCACAATGAAAATCTCAGGAGACACCCACCCCCTCCCCCCCCCCCCTTACCTCCCAAAGTGTAAGCTCAAGTGTTTAGTGCCGTTAGTAGACTATGTCTAAAAATCTGTGAATTTCGATTAATTTTCATTTAGTGTTTTCCAGTAGAGATGCACTTTATATATTAAAAAAAAACATTAACACAGGATGCACTTTTACCGTTGGCATTAGTCTTGGTTATGTCCTTATTGGACTCAGGATGAATTTCAATAATAATTCAAGAGTCTTAATATTTCATCATGGTTTAAGGAGAAGAGAAGATCTTGGTTGCACCCCTCTGTCCTCCAGCTCTGCCTTAATCCCTAACAACCCTGGTAGGAAAAGGATTATACTGATCCCCATCTCCTTTTCTTTTGACAAGGAAATCTTCAAAAACACATACTTTCGGAAGACCCGTCATTAAAATTTGGCCAATTGAGAATACTTCCAAACTCGTCTTTTAAGACCTTCCCTCGATTAGTTTGAACAATTGCCATATTGAGAACGATTTTTTTGAATATCTGCAGGGATTTCCATCGATGTGTTGGCAACTGTTACTTTTAAGCATTTTTTGAAAAATAATTCATTCAACAATGCCATTTCACCATTTGCAGTTTTTTTTAAAAGTTAGAATCGTTAGAAAAAAAGTATTTGTAATGTGCAAATTGAGATCCAGTCGAAGTAGTTCTGACTATACAGTAGCTCGTATCAAAAATGTTACAGTAATTAGTTTGGAAACCCACAATGGTTAGTGGTGACACCTAGCAATGATTACGGTAGTCAGAATCAAAAATCCAATGGTGACAAAACAATAACATACACATTTAACAATCCAGAAACTGTTGCGTTTATTTACCTGTCTCAAGGGGTGCATTGGTGCCGAGAATGCATCATAAAGGTGTCAGCTATGTAATCAGTGTTGGACAGGGAGCCAATATGTAATACAAGGCACAGTACACATAGCATAAATGGTAACATTTATATGTGCACTTTGTATGGCACAAGAGGGCATTATCTTGCGTTTTTATGGACATGCATTTGATTGGAAATACAATTGCTTTTCTCAATAACTTTCCAACTCCCAAGTTTTGTTAAAAAAAAAACTTTCCTTTCATAGAAACGTAGAAAATGAATGCAGGAGTAGGCCATTCGGCCCTTCGAGCCAGCACCACCATTCAATATGGCCACGGCTGATCATCCAAAATCGGTACCCCATTCCTGCTTTCTCCTCATACCCCTTGATACCGTTAGCCCTAAGAGCTATATCTAACTCTTTCTTGAATACATCCTCCACTGCCTTCTGTGGCAGAGAATTCCACAGATTCACAACTCTCTGGGTGAAAAAGTCCTAAATAGCCTACCCCTTATTCTTAAACTGTGACCTCTGGTTCTGGACTCCCCCAACTTGGGGAACATGTTTCCTGCATCTAGCCTGTCCAATCCCTTAACAATTTTGTGTTTCTATACAAAACCCTCTCACCCTTCTAAATTCCAGTGAATATAAGCCTTTCATATTTCCAGTCCAGTCCAATCAACTTGGGTTCCAATGGTGTTTGTGATTTCCCGTGAGAAGATGAGGAAGAAGGTTCTTTATCATCCCATCTTCACTACTTGATGCCACAAAGATTTAGGAAGGAAATCACAAGCACAAACGCTATCGTTAGAGACAAGCCATGTATTTAGTCAAAAAAGACACAATGTGCTGGATTTACTCAGCAGGTCGGAGAGCATCTCTGGAGGTCATGGATAGGCGATGTTTTGGTTCAGGACCCTTCTCCAGACTTCTGAAGAAGGGGCCCTACTCGAAACTTCATCTATCCGTGTCCTCCAGAGAAGCTCCCTAACCTTGCTCCAGTACTTTCTTGTCTTTCTTGATAAACCAGCTTCTGCAGTTCCTTGTGCCTACATTTATACTTAGCCATCCATGGTAGACAAGTGAGCACCAGCTCCTATCAAACCAAATCAGCTTGGCTCACACGCCCTGTTATATCTGTATAAATCGTTGAACGCCTTTGCTCAGTTCATCTGAACCTACCTGAACTCCTGGTTGCTAAACACTTTAATTCACCTTCCCATTCCCACACTGACCTTTCACTCCTCGGTCTCCTCCATTGTCAGAGTGGGGCTAAACGCACATTGGAGGAATAGCATCTCATATTTCACTTGGGCAGATTGCAACCCGTGGTATGAATATTGATTTCTCTAACTTCAAGTAACCCCAGCATTCACTCAATCTCCATCCCTCCCCCATGCAAGTCGCACTAGCTTCTTGTTTTCACCCACCAAACTGCTAGCAGTAGCCTGTTTCCTTTATCATCGTTTCTTTTGTGCATATCTTAAATTCATTGTTCTTCATCTCACTGCAGTATCATCTATATCCCTCATTTCCCTTACCCCTAACCAGTCTGAAGAAGGGTCTCGACCCGAAACGATACCCATTCCTTCTCTCCAGAGATGCTGCCCATCCCACTAAGTTACACCAGTTTTTAAGAAACATAGAAACATAGAAAATAGGTGCAGGAGGAGGCCATTCAGCCCTTCGAGCCAGCACCGCCATTCATTGTGATCACGGTTGATCGTCCCATATCAATAACCCGTGCCTGCCTTCTCCCCATATCCCTTGACTGCATTAGTCCCTAGAGCTCTATCGAACTCTCTTAAATCCATCCAGTGATTTGGCCTCCACTGCCCTCTGTGGCAGGGAATTCCATAAATTCACAACTCTCTGGGTGAAAAAGTTTATTCTCACCTCAGTCTTAAATGACCTCCCCTTTATTCTAAGACTGTGGCCCTTGGTTCTGGACTCGCTCAACATTGGGAACATTTTTTCTGCATCTAGCTTGTCCAGTCCTTTTATAATTTTATATGTTTCAATAAGATACCCCCTCGTCCTTCTAAACTCCAGTGAATACAAGCCTAGTCTTTTCAATCTTTCCTCATATGACAGTTCCACTTTGTGTCTAAATCGTTCTTCCTACTTGCAGTGCACTGGAAGTCAACCAAAGTTGGTAAAACACGGAGGGTTTATTCGTAATTGATAGGAGCAGAATTAGGCCATTCGGCCCATCAAGTTTACTCCGCCATTCATTCATGGCTGATCTATCTTTCCCCTGAAGCCCATTCTCCTGTCTTCTCCCCATAACCCCTGACACCCGTACTAATCAAGAAGCTATCCATCTCAAAATATCCATTGACCTGGCCTCCACAGCCTTGCGTGGCATCCTTGTGACCTGAGATTCAGTCAGAGAATCGTAACATTTTTAGTTTTGTCAATTCAAACACACATATATATATATATATATATATAGCTTTATTTTACATCAGTGATGCCAAAGGAATATTGTGGACACCATCCTTTGAAGGTGATAGTTTTCGTGATGTTAAACCTCTACATTGGAGAGGTGCATGTCCTTGCAATGAGACCAAAAGCATGGCTTCAGCAAGCAGCTGCTCGATGCTTTGGTTGTGAGGGTGACTTATTGCCTCAGGAATCCACAGAGATAAATTCAGAAGAGGGTCTGGTTATGATGCATGTAGCCTAGTGTGAAACAGAAACCAGCGACCTTCCCATCATAGACTTGATCAGAACACTATTAGCATTGACCCTTCCATTACACTCCCAAAAAACAATTGTGCTCCTTTGTAGTCTTATCATATAAAAATGTTATACAAACTTCCTCTTCTCGAACCTTGGAACTGCTCTTTGCTTGAGTTCTTGCAAAGCGGATGAGACCAAAACCAAGCTCATTGTTAGCAAAAGCTTTTCACTGTACCTCGGTACAGGTGGCAATAAACTAAACTGTAGCAGTAACTGTTACCATGAATGATCTGGGTAGACTTTAGAGTGACGCTAACATTTTCATGGATGTCCACTTCTTCCCAAACCAATCCCCGTCCGGACACAGGGTGGAGGAGGATGAAGGATCGGGGATTGAATTACTATTCTTAGACGAGGAGAAAAATCCACAGATGTTGGAAGCAATCTGCGTCAATTTCAATAGCAAGACTGTTCAAAGAGGCAAATTGGAAGGCTAAACCTGGAAAGGGCGCTATCATAGGAAGAATGAGGTTCAGTCATATTTCATCAAAGTCCCTTCACAGATGAGCTACCCTCGTCACAAGCAAACTTGATGTACATGCATGTCTTCGGACAATGAAAACAATGCCCAAATCACGTCTGGTCGAGAGGCCCAGAAATCGTGTTTATAAAACCCCTCTGTGGCATTGTGTTTGGTCGCAATCTCGTTCCACAGATAACTCGCTCCATCTCCATGAAATACAGTGGTCTTGAGAACGAGGAAGCATCTTAGCCTAAAGTAACACTCTCTCGGTCAGCTCTCATAGCCATGATTACCCAGTTGTAACAGTCACAATTTTGTAAAATAATGCTATATATATATATATATATATATATATATATATATACTCACACATATACATACATACGTACATATATATTATATATATATAGTATATATTTGTTTTGTCTTTGATGTTCAAAAGTTTTTATTATTACAACAACCAGACTGAAAGGTTTGTGCAGGGGGCAAGTGATAAAATGTTACATCAGAAAACACACACAAACAACTATGTAGTAAAGAATTAAAGGTCACCAAACTTTGGTTAGAGCTTGAGGCCAGATGCAAGCCTGAGGAGGTAGACACACATGTAGCTGAAACGTTAGTTATTACTGGGTTTTCTGTCTTTCTTCATTTTATTTACCTAAAATAAATTCCGACCCATTTACAGTTACACGTAGACACACATATACACACACGCACGCGCACGCACACACATATTCCATATCCACGTGTATGTGTGTTATGTATGTAACTAGATAGATACAAACACACATACATAAATGGATATATAATACATAAATATGGTCAGTAAATCAAACAAATCAAGGAAACATAGATGCCAAGCATTCTTATTTGATTCCCAGCCTTGTGGGTTCATAGTGTAAAGTTATTTCAATAGAATAATTATATTTCAAAAAATATTTGTTAATGTTAATCCTTAGCCTAATGAACACCAGGAAAAAAAGCTTGAATTGATGTACAGGCGCTCCCTGACTTATGTACGGGTTACATTTTGTGAACCCTTATGTATTATGTTCTTTTCATTTACTATGGCTGAATGGTAACTCAAATGTCACTGTACCTTAATTGGTTAAGTGACAATAAATGCGAAGTTCCATTTTACGTTAAGTCGGAATGATTATCCCCATTTCTTGCCCGAAATCACTCACAGAAAGTATTAATTGTCTGGCTGCGCCCAGGGTACTTTCTGTGGCACAATATCTTCTAGTTTTAGTTTCTAGTTGTAGTGTTTTAGAGGAAACAGTCCCTTCGGCCCACAGACTCCGCGCCGACCAAGGATTCCCACACATTAACACTATCCTGCACACACTAGGGACAATTTACATTTACACCAAGCCAATTAACCTACAAATCTGTAAGTCTTTGGAGATTGTGGGAGGAAACCCACGCAGGTCAGACAGCACCCGTGGTCAGGATCGAACCCGGGCCTGTGGCGCTGTAAGCGCTGATAGGCAGCAACTCTACCACTGCGCCACCATGCCGGTGAACACTGCCGGCTTGTTTCTGATGTACATGCGAGTGATCGTACAGCGTTGTAGAGTTGACAAACTGCCTAGATTTCCGCTGGGGACTGAGTACGGAACGTTTTCCGTAAGTGTGAGTTTACGCAAGTCACCTGTGGCGTAAGTCGGGGAGTGTCTCTGTACATCGGCAAAATGGACCCAATCGGCCGCCTTCAGTGCTGTGTTACTTTAAGCCTCTGCTTCTAACTGACTGTGAAAGGTGATCAGTTACTTGCTTGCAAACTCTTCAATCAATCAGGGATCGCTGTTTCAACCACAAATGTAGCTTTTCGTTTTTATCTGTGCGGTATTTAAACTATTTACGTGTTATGTTCGCAGGTGACAGAAGTTTTGTAATTTTTTTTTTTCCGCTCACTGTAATTCTTTTTTGTGCTAATGTCAATGCCTCTCTACTCTGCCTCCATGCATTTCATAGGAAATGAGTAAAAACACCACGATCTGTGCATATCTGATAACCAGAGGGCTCCTTTAAAAAAAATGCACAGACATTCATTTGCTCAGACATGTCACAACAAAGTCCTTGCAAATATCTAATTTTTTTTTAAATATTTTGGCAAATCTTTTGATTATAAATATTGGAACCAGTAAAAAAGGTAGCTTTCAATTGAACTATTTACAGCCTCGTACAGACATGCATTTGTTATACCAGTGTGTAGGACTTTGCGTAGGGGTTGTTCCCTTGCTTCAAGTGGCCGCGATTGTCCAGTAGCGATTCCTGTGAGCTGCTCAACTTGGGGCCTTTTCCACGTTCTGCGCTCTCCCTCTGAGGTAATGTCGATGTGGTGCTTGATTGCCATTGCTGCACGTCCCTGCCTGCCGCCTCCATTGGGATGGGCTCCATGACTTGTGTGCGTTTCATGGTGCCCCGTCTCTGAGGCTCCAGGCAGGCATGCGCTTGACCCAGCTCCCTGCTGGGAACCGCAATGCCTCTGTGAATCAGGAAGTCCACCCTTAGGTACGGCGGCAGATGCATAAGGTCACCTGTGTGGACAATCAAAAAAATGAGATCATTTGTAAACACACAAACAGGATTCGCTTTAAAGTTTTTAAGAAGGAACTGCAGATGCTGGAAAATCGAAGGTACACAAAAATGCTGGAGAAACTCAGCGGGTGCAGCAGCATCTATGAAGCGAAGGAAATAGGCAACGTTTCGGCCTGAAACGTTGCCTATTTCCTTCGCTCCATAGATGCTGCTGCACCCGCTGAGTTTCTCCAGCATTTTTGTGTACCTTCGCATTAAAGTTAATTTGCTAGTCCAATCGATGGCAAGGAAGACGAGTGCAATGCCAGCATTGCTGGACTACTAGCTACCTCTTTGGTGACCCTCGGACTTTATCCTCAGTCGGACTTTGCTGGCTTTACCTTGCACTACCTTGCATTCCCTTATCAAGCTTACAGAGGAGGTAGTTGAGGCTGGGATTATCCCAACGTTAAATACACAGTTAGACAGGCACATGGATAGGACAGGTTTGGAGGGATATGGACCAAGCACAGGCGGGTGGGACTAGTGTAGCTGGGACACGTTGGCCGGTGTGGGCAAGTTGGGCAGAAGGGTCAGTTTCTACACTGTATCACTCCATGACTCTATGTATCTATACACTGTAAATGGCTTGATTGCAACCATCTACCGTCTTTCTGCTGCCTGGAAATCACGCAACAAAAGCTTTTCACTGTACCTCGGTACACGTGACAATAAACTGAATTGAACCATGTATGTGTGTTTGTCTGAACATTTTTTCATTTATTACACAGTTTTGCAAAGTACTATGTTTACATATTCTGACGTGCTGCTGCAAGTAAGAATTTCATTGTTCTGTTTGGGACATATAAAACACTCTTGACTCGAGAAATGAGGGGAAATTTGACCAGGTTGGCTCAGGAGCCATATTAGAGAGAACAATTAGATTGGAAGGATTGGAATCCGCTGTTCAAGATGTGGACTTTTATATATCGGCCAGACCAAGCGCAGTCTCGGTGATCGTTTCGCTGAACACCTCCCACCCAGTCCGCCTAAACCTACCTGATCCCCTGGTTGCTAAACACTAACTGCCCCTCCCATTCCCACAATCACCATTCTGTCTTGGGCCTCCTCCATTGTCAGAGTGAGGCCCAACACAAATTGGAGGAACAGCACATCATATTACGCTTGGGCAGTTTGCAACCCTGCGGTATGAATATTGACTTCTCTAACCTCCCTAAGTAACCCTTGCATTCCCTCTCTCTCCATCTCTCCCCCTTCCTAGTTCTCTGACCTGTCTGACTGTCCGCCTGATTAAATTGTATCTCTGTTTGCTTTGTTGTCACCTTCTCCTAGATAACAATGATCTATTCTACATTTTCCTTGATCCCCATTTCCTCATCTCGTCTTCACACCTTACCCTTCCTTATCTCTGTGCCTCCCTCTCCCCTGACTCTCAGTCTAAAGAAGTGGCTCGACCCAAAACATCACCCGTTCCTTCCCGCCAGAGATGCTGCCTGTTCCACTGCGTTACTCCAGCATTTTGTGTCTATCTAAGGTGCATTATAGCGGTTGGGATCTCCCTTCAATACCAATCATCTCCTCCTACCCACTGATCCCTTCCCAGCCACCTGATCAACTATTTATTCACTGAAAGTTACTCATGAAATTGCTTCCAAGTCAACATCAGGTGATGATTTAGGATTATTACCACACACTGGATGAAAATAATCTTCATCTCATGTCTTGTTGTTTGATCATTTTACTCAGCAACTGTGACCTCTGACTTTTAACCTTTTCACCAGTTCCTTCTTCAAGTTCAAGTGAGTTTATTGTCATGTGTCCCTGTATAGGACAATGAAATCTTCTTGTGGGCTCAATCGAAATACCTAGCAATGTTGAAGACTTCTATTAAACTCCTTTTTAAACATGAATACAATTTCAGTTTCTCAAGTATCCACACTTGTTCATTCTTGCTAATGTTCTAGTAAATCTCCCCAACATCCTCTTCAATGACTCGCTAACCATTCAAAGACACAATGTTCCAGCTGTAGAACAAAGAGTGTTTTAATCTCTTCATAGTCTATTACCTTTAGCATTATTTAGATTGTTTAGAGACACAGCAGGGAAGCAGGCACTTCAGCCCATTAGGTCCACGCCGATCATCGATCACCCATTCACGACAGTCTATGTCATCCCACTTTCTCGTCCACTCCTTACAAACTAGGAGCGATTTTGACAGAGGCCAATTAACCTATAAACCTTTCACGTCTTTGGAATGTGGGAGGAAACTAGAGAACAAGGAGGAAACCCACAGTGAGAATGTGCACACTCCACACAGACAGCACCACCCGAGGTCAGGATCGAGCTGGGTCTCAGGTGTTGTGAGGCAACTGCTTCACCAGCTGCGCCACTGTACAGCGCTTGAATATTACATTAAATATTCACCATTGAATATTAGCCATCGAGTAATACGTGAAAGATTTAATGAGTTGACTTCTATTGAAAAGAAAATAATTTCTGATTTTTTTTGTGTTAGATCCCGAGATGGCTTAACAAGACGAATGTGAAGATCTTTTCTCCTATGGGGAAATCTAGAATTATGAGTCACTGTTTAAAAATAAGGTAGCCATCATTTAAAATAGAGGTGTGGCATTTTTTTTTCTCTGAGAGTCACGAGTTTTTCAAACTCTTCTCCTTCAAGGGTATGAAAGCAGAATCATAGATTGATATAATCATACACGATAGAAGCAGGCCCTTCAGCCCATCTAGTATGTGTTGACAACCAGGCACATATTTTCACATGACCACAGTTTCTGATTGGTGAAACCAAATGGGAAGGTTCAGAAAATGAATATCGACTTCTCTAACTTCAAATAACACTTGCTTTCCCTCTCTCCCCTTCCCAGTTTGACTGTCCCTGATTACATTCCACCTGTTTGCATTGTGGTTACCTTCTCCTAGGGGTGGGAGAATGCAACCTTCACGTGGTCCGCCCTGTTTCGACGAATGCAATCAACCTGGCGTGCACAAACAAATAAGATCAAATAGAACAAGGTGTCCTACAACTTTAGGCTGTGCACGCCATACGCAAGAAGAAGACCTTCTCCGAGCTAACAACGATCTATTCTACATTTTCCTTGATCTCCACCCCCTTTGATGTCTTGTTTTCACACTTTACACTTCCTTATCTCTGTATCTCCCCCCTCCCCCAACTCTAGGTTGGAAGAAGGGTCTTGCCCACGAAACATCACCCATTCCTTCTCTCCAGAGATGCCGCCTGTCCCGCTGAGTTCCTCCAGCATTTAGAAAATGAAGCTGCTTTTGGTCTCAAGTCAATAAGAATCACTCAGGAGCTTATTCATGAGAAACTTGGTTAGTCCAGGATTTGTGGTAACCATTGTCTGTTCAGTATCTACCATGAAATGATGCTGTTGCCATTAAGGATAAACCTCTTTTTGTATCCTTTAGCCATGTATAGCCTGAACTTGTAGGAAGGAACTGCCTAGAAGACGCTGGTTTAAACCGATGACAGACACAAAAAGCTGGAGTACATTAGAAGGTCAGGCAGCATCTCTAGAGAAAAGGAATAGGTGACGTTTCTGGTCGAGATCCTTCTTCAGATTATGAATCGGGGGGGATGATCAGCCATGATCATATTGAATGGCGGTGCAGGCTCGAAGGGCCGAATGGCCTACTCCTGCACCTAATTTCTATGTTTCTATGTTTCTATGTAAGGGAATGAGAGATATAAATGGTACTTAGGACAAATTACTCGAATGAACTAATCTCCCCTTTGCTCCCTCTGACTTCTGACAATGGCAAGAGCATGCAATTAAGTTGACCTAAGAAAAAGACACAAAGTGCCGGAGTAACTCAGCAGGTCAGGCAGCAGCTCTGGAGAACATGGAACGGCGACATCTTTAGTCAGATTGAAGAAGAGTCCTGACCTGAAGCATTGCCTATCCATGTTCTCCAGAGATGCTGCCTGACCCGCTGAGTTACTCCAGCACTTTGTGTCTTTTTTGGTAAACAAACATCTGCAGTTCCTTGTATCTACATTAAGTTGAACTCATGCAGCTCTCAGTGTGAAGAAGGGTCTCCACCCGAAACGTCACCTATTCCTTTTCTCCAGAGATGCTGCCTGACCCGCTGAGTTACTCCAGCTTTTTGTGTCTATCTTCAGTGTAAACCAACATCTGCAGTTCCTTCCCACACAACTTGTCTGCCCCACTGTGCAATCTCCTCAAGGTATGCCTACTTTGAAGAAGTTCTCCTCCTCTCTCCGTCCAGAGTTATGCACCGGCATGGTGGCGCAGCGGTAGAGTTGCCGCCTTACAGCGCTTACAACGTCGGAGACCCGCTTTGATCGTGACTACGGGTGCTCTCTGTACGGAGTTTGTACGTTCTCCCCGTGACCTGCGCAGGTTTTCTCCGAGATCTTTGGTTTCCTCCCGCACTCCAAAGACGTACACGTTTGTAGGTTAATTGGCTTGGTATAAATGTAAATTGCCCCTAGCGTGTTTGTGTAGGATAGTGTTAGTGTGCGGGGATCGCTGGTCGGTGTGGGCGCGGTGGGCCAAAGGGCCTGTTTCCGTGCTGTATCTCTAAACTAAACTAAACATCCTCACTCGACGCTCCCCCAGTGATTCCTTGAGCATCGTTACTTTTTTGCATATCTTTCATTCATTTATTCCATATCTCTCTATATCGCCAGTTATACCTCTCCTTTCTCATTCCCCTGACCCTCATTCTGGAGAAGGGTCTCGACCTAAACATCACCAATTCCTTTTCTCCGGAGATGCTGCCTGACCCGCTGAGTTACTCCAGCTTTTATGTGTCTATCTGCAGATGAAGCAATCTTTCCCAGTTAATATAGCACTGAACTTCATCGCAATAGCCGCAGGTGGATGGCATTGGTTCAGTGGATACTGGATAGCACATCCTTTTTTGTTCTTTTCTTTACATTAGCCTTGATATTATGATACGGAAGGTTAACAGTGAAGAGCTGTAAATGAGCAAACATATCACATTGGCAGCATAATAAAATAACAATAGCATTTGCTGAACTTGCAATCAATGCGATGTAACACGTCTGTTAACAGTTCTGACGCTTAAACTTGGAAATTGTCTTAATAAAAGATGAAGGAATGATGGTGGTGATGTGATATTGGAGCTTCTAGATTTCCGCCAAATGTCTGAACACAATCTCCTTCATGTAGTTTTCAGGACAGGTGAAGATCCCAGACAAGCCATCATCTCCCACCTGTCCCAACATGATACTTTACTTTGAAATTAACACAAAACAGTTCAGACCTCACCTCACTGCTGACATTCAGAACAATGCCAACTTGCAGCAACGTAACCTGACCTGTCCCTCGCTCTCAGTCTCACCATTAAAGGGGCCAGACTCTGACAGAAGGGTTCTCCCATCTTTAACCACTCATCTGAAGAGTGTCCCCTTAAAAGAAACCATCCTTTCATAATAGTCCTCTGCACACTCTATATAGCTGGGCTGCCTTGAGGGAATATATGAGAGGGACTGAGAGGGTTTAGTTTAGTTTAGTCTAGCGATATGGTGAGGAAACAGGCCCTTTGACTTGGACTAGTGTAGCTGAGACATGTTGGCCGGTATAAGCAAGTTAGGCCGAAGGGCCTGTTTCCACACTATGAATCTATGACCCACCGAGTCCACGCCGACCAGCTGACCCCCCACACTAACACTATCCCACACACTCGAGGGACAAGTTACAATTTGACCAAGCCAATTACCCTGCAAACCTGTATGTCTTTTGAGTGTGGGAGGAAACCTTCGGCCCTTCGAGCCAGCACCACCATTCACTGTGATCATGGCTGATCATCCACAATCAGTACCCCGTTCCTGCCTTCTCCCCATATCCCATGACTCCGATATCTTTAAGAGCTCTATCTAACTGTCTCTTCAAAGCATCCAGAGAATCGGCCTCCACTGCCTTCTGAGGCAGAGAATTCCACAAATTCACAACTCTCTGCGTAAAAAAGCTTTTCATCATCTCCGTTCTAAATGGCTTACCCCTTATTCTTAAAACTGTGGCCCCTGGTTCTGGACTCCCCCAACATCGGGAACATGTTTCCTACCTTTAGCGTGTCCAAACCTTGAATAATTTTGTGTTTCAGTAAGATCCCCTCTCATACTTCTAAATTCCAGAGTATCCAGCCCAGCCGCTCCATTCTATCAACATATGACAGTCACGGGGAGACTGTCGAAACTCCATACACACAGCACCTGTAGTCAGGATCGAACCAGGGTCTCTGGCGATCTAAGGCAGCAACTCTACCCCTGCGCCACTATGCTGCACCTAAGGGACGGTGGAAAATAAACCAGCGCATAGAACAGCACAGTACATGCAGGCCCTTCGGCCCACAATATCTGTGCCAAACATGCGGCCAAACTAATCCCCTTTGCCTGCATGTGATCAATATCCCTCCATTTCCTGCATGTTCATGTTCATGTATTTAAAAGCCTTTTAAACATCACTTTTGTATCTGCTTCAACCCCCATCTCTTTTTGAAAAACCAAAATAAACTTTATTCAGAATACAAAATATGAAGTGCAAAATCCCTCCGACATTAGCTATACATAGATTCATCAGCTTTATAGTTTGTAGTGTTCCCATCCTTGGCAGCATGTTCCAGGCATCCGCCACATTCTGTGTTTAAAAAAAAAAAATTCTCGCATCTCCTGGTGAGGGCGGCATGGTGTGGCAGCGGTAGAGTTGCTGCCTTACAACGCCAGAGATCCGGGTTCGATCCTGACTACGGGTGCTTCTCTGTACGGAGATTGTACATTCTCCCCGTGACCTGCATGGGTTTTCTCCGGGAGCTCCGGTTCCCTCCCACACTCCAAAGATATGGGAGGATTGTAGGCTAATTGGCTTGGTAAAATTGTAAATTGTCCCTAGTTTTGGTTAGTCTAGTTTTGGTTTTTAGTTTGTGTTTTGGGGGGGGGGGGGGGGGGTTGAAACGGGGCTTGCTGTCTCTCCCTGCGGGGGAATGCGACTTTTTTGTCGTATTCCCCTTCTCTGCCTCCGTCTGCGCTGAGGCCTAATGGCGGAGCTGGCGACCTCAAGGCTCAGGAGGCAGAGCCCGCCAGGACTCGCACTGAGCTCGCTCCCGTGAGGACGGCCCGGCTCGGGGCTGGAACAGGGCTTTCGTGAGGGGCTGTGACGGCCGGCCCGAGGAAGGAACGGGGCTCCCGTCGGAGTGGCCGAGCTCGGGGAGGTACGGCGTTCCCAGCCTGAGGGAGGAGCGGCGCCCGGTCGGGGCGGCCCAGCCTGAGGGAGGAGCGGCACCCGGTCGGGGCAGCCCAGCCTGAGGGAGGAGCGGTGCCCGGTCGGGGCGGCCCAGCCTGAGGGAGGAGCGGTGCCCGGTCGGGGCGGCCCAGCCTGAGGGAGGAGCGGCACCCGGTTGGGGCGGCCTGGCGCGAGGGAGGAGCGGCGCCCGGTCGGGGCGGCCCAGCCTGAGGGAGGAGCGGTGCCCGGTCGGGGCGGCCCAGCCTGAGGGAGGAGCGGTGCCCGGTCGGGGCGGCCCAGCCTGAGGGAGGAGCGGTGCCCGGTCGGGGCGGCCTGGCGCGAGGCTGAGACGGTGGCAGTACTCACGTGAGGGCGATCCGGCTCGGGGCTGGAACGATGCTCCGGGGGCTGGGACGGCAGTTCTGGCGGCGGTGGCCTGAGACCGGGGGTTCGGCCGCGGGCCAGCGGCTGCGTCAGCAGGTCTGGTGAGCGGCAGCTTCGACTACCCCGGGCCGCGGTGTTTGAGCCGCGAGGACAGGTTTTAACATCGCCCGGGGGGTATCGCCTCAGCGCAGAAGGAGAAGAGGAGGGAAGAGACTGCAGCCCTAAGACTTTTGCCTCCATCACAGTGAGGAGATGTTGGGTGGACTCACTGTGGTGGATGTTAATATGTGTTTATTGTTGTTTTTTATTGTATTGTATTATATGTATGACTGCTTAAATTTCGTTCAGACTTCGGTCTGGATGACAATAAAAGGCTATTCTATTCTATTCTATTCTATTCTAGTGTATGTAGGATAGTGCTAGTGTGCGGGGATCGCTGGTTGCCACGGACTCAGTGGGCCGAAGGGTCTGTATCTCTAAACTAAACTAAATCTCCCCTTTAAAGTTCCCCTGTATCACCTTAAAGCTATGTTTAACACTCAACTGATAATTAGATATCGCCCTTAGGGCTAACTGAATCAAGGGAGATGGGGAGAAAGCAGGAATGGGGTATTGATTTTGGATGATCAGCCATGATCATATTGAATGGCGGTGCTGGCTCGAAGGGCCGAATGGCCTACTCCACCTATTTTCTATGTTTCTATGTTTCTATGCTTCTACGATAACTAAAAGCACGTGCAAATCAGGTTATGGATCAAGAAACCAGCCGTACTGACACACCAATGACAATGTTGCAATGGGCCTCACTGGTACAAAATAAAACTGATTTTGACAATGAGCTGCATAAAGATATAATCAAACAACTGACCGCAGCTTAATCCCATGTGGCCAATAAACTCTGAAATCAGATAGCTTAAATAGTCTCGTAAAGTAGAAGAGAGATACTAAGGGGCCTGTCCCACTGTACGAGGTAATTCAAGAGTTCTCCCGAATTCTGCCCTGATTCGAGCTCGTGTAAAGTACGTAGCGGGTACGTGGGAGCTCGTGGATGTCACGTAGCGGCTCGTACGAGTAACGGTAGGTACTCGGGAAATCCGGTAAACTCGTGACGTTTTTTCAACACTGTGAAAAATGTCCACGAGTAAAAAAATACTCGTGATGAAAACATTTTTTACTTTTTACTCGTACGAGCCCCTACGTACCCGCTACGTACATTACACGAGCTCGAATCAGGGGAGAACTCGGGAGAACTCTAGAATGACCTCATACAGTGGGACAGGCCCTTTAAGATAAAGAAGTTTTGGAAGTAATATTACAGCAATATGGTTTGTATAATAATCACATCACTTTTTAATAAATGTCGGAGGCCGTTCAGCCCACTGAGTCTATGCTGACACACAGAGCAATCCTTTCAATCGCATTCTTCCACTTACTGTCATAGAGTCAAACATCATGGAAACTTGCCCATGCCAGCTAAGATGCACCATCTACACTAGTTCCACCTGCCTGCATTAGACCCATATCCCTCTCACCCCTTCTTATTCATGTATCTATCCAAACTCCTGTCAGATGTTGTTATAGTACCTGCCCCAACTACCCCCTCAGCTAGCTCGTTCCATGTACCCACCACCCTCAGTGTGAAAAAGTTACCTCTCAGGTTCCTACTAAACTTTCCCCTCCCATCTTAAACCTGCTTCCCCTGGTTTTTGATTTCCCTACGCTGGGAAGAAGGCTGTGTGCATTCATTCTATCCATTCCCCTCAATATCTTATACACCCCTATAAGATCACCCCTTGTCCTCCTGCACTCCAAGGAATCGAGAGCCAGCCTACTCAACCTCTCCTTATAGCTCAGGTCCTCAAGTACTGGCAACATCCTCGTAAATTTACTCAGCACTCTTTACAGCTTACCAACATTCCCTAGCAACAGCAGTGTGACCAAAACTCAACACAATATTCCAAATGTGGCCTCACCAATGTCTTTTACAGCTGCAACATACATCACAACTTCTTTAGTCAATACCTTGACTGATGAAGGCCAATGTACTGAAAGCCTTCTTGACCATCCTCTATTTGTGATGCCACTCTCATGGAATTATCTTCCTGCACTCCTAGATCCCTCCGCTCTATAACACTCCCCAGGGTCTTGCCATCCTCTGTGAAGGTCCTACTCTGGTTTGCCTTCAAAAACTGCAACACCTCGCACTTGACTCCATGAAGCATTTTTCATCCGACTTGCTCAAATGATCAAGATCCTGCTGTTGTAATTTTTTATAACAATCTTCACTCTCTACAATACCACCCACTTTAGTGTCATCTGCAAAATGCAACCTTCTACATTCCCATCCAACTGTAACCCATTCTCTCCCACATGTCTTGTCAACTCCTCTGTTATTCTCATATCACTCATCTACACGAGAGGTAACCTACAGCAGCCTACTAACTAACCTACCGCCTTTGAGTTTAGTTTAGTTTTAGTTTGGTGATATAGTGCGTATACAGGCCCTTCGGCCTACAGACCAATGATCCCCACACACTAACACTAACCTCCACGTACTGGGGACAATTTACAATTATACCAAGCAAATTAGCCTACAAACTGGTAGGTTATTGGGGTGTGGGAGGAAACCGGAGATCTTGGAGAAAACCCACGCAGGTCACAGGGAAAATGTACAAACTCCGTAGAGACCAGCACCCGTGGTGGTCTCTACGGATGATCAGCCATGATCACATTGAATGGCAGTGCTGGCTCGAAGGGCCGAAAGGCCTACTCCTGCACCTATTATCTATTGTCTAGTGTCTAGTCAGGATCGAACCCGGGTCTCTGGTGCCGAAGTTTGTGGTAACTCTACCACTGTGCCACCATGCCACCCGTGTGAAAACGCTGCCCTCAAGGTACTGGTAATTGTTTCTCCTCTCACCTTAAACCAATGCCCTCTGGTTTTGAATGTTCCAATCCATGCAATAATCCTGTCAATGCCACAGATCTTAAATTTAATCTTCTGATTTAATTAAAGATTTCAAGCATCTAGTTTTTTTGTTGTTTTTCAATGCGGGCGGCACGGTGGCGCAGCGGTACAGTTGCTGCCTTACAGCGATTGCAGCACCAGGGACCCGGGTTTGATCCCGACTACGGGTGCTGTCTGTACGGAGTTTGCACGTTCTCCCTGTCACCTGCGTGGGTTTTCTCTGAGATCTTCGGTCCCCTCCCACACTCCAAAGACGTACAGGTCTGTAGGTTAATTGCCTATGGTGTAAATTTTAAAAATTGTCCCTGGTGTGTGTGGGATGGTGTTCGTGTGCGGGGATCACTGGTCAGCACAGACTCGGTGGGCCGAAGGGCCTGTGCCTGCGCTGTGTCCCTGAACTAAACAATGGCTCTTCAGGGGCCAGGTTGAGAAAATCCCTCCTGGAAACATAAGAATTGGAACCTGGGCATGCAAGAAGAAGATTGACTGCAGCAGACCAGGACAACAAAGCCTCTGGCAGAGTTTGTACATTAGCACCGCAGTGCTGCTGGATAGTTGCTGATTTACTAAAGTAATTAGCTTGATTTAAATGCTTTCTTCTTGGCATTTCTTTCGGAGACGTGATCAGCTGGGGAGAAAGGAACAGCATCTAGCACATTTTGTAACTGAAAAGGAAAATGAGTAATGTAAGTCGGTGAAATATGCAGGTGCACATTTACCAGCTCGCGGCTAACGCTGCCAAATAACATACGATTGAGAATAAGTGTGGAGGAAACAACTGTAGAGGCTGGTTGAAATCAAAGGTAGACACAAAATGTTGGAGTAACTCAGTGGGACAGGCTGCATCTCTGGAGAGAAGGAATGGGTGTCGTTTCATGTCGAAACCCTTCTTCAGACTGATCAGATCAAACGTCACCCATTCCTTCTCTCCGGAGATGCTGCCTGTACTGCTGAGTTACTTCAGCATTATGTGTCTACGGTTGAGAATGACACATCTGAAAATCACAAACGACGTAGAAAATATCGTGACTCAGCAGGTCGGACAGCATCTATTGACCATCTGAAGAAGGGTTTCAACCAGAAACAACCTATTCCTTTTCTCCAGAGGTACTGACTGGCCCGCTGAGTTGCTCCAGATTTTTGTGTCTGTCTTCGGCTTAAACCAGTATCTGCAGTTTCTCCCTGCACATCAATGGGAATGTAGCTCTACAGGACCTTGGTTAGGCCACATCTAGAATTACTGCCGGGAATTTTGGTTGCCCCATTAGAGGAAGGATGTGGAGGTTTTGGCGAGGCTGTCGAGGAGGCTTATTAGAATGCGGATTAGACCATGATCCTATTGAATGGCGGTGCTGGCTCAAAGGGCCAAATGGCCTGCTCCTGCTATTGTCTATTGACTGTATTAGTTATGAGGATTTCATAAGTGATAGGAGCAGAATTAGGCCATTTGGCCCACCTTGAATGCCTGTGTTGAACATAATTTATTAATCTCAGTATTTCATTTTTTTAGTTGGCAGAGATAGATTTAACTAAAAGGTGCATTCAATAGGCAATGGACAATAGACAATAGACAATAGGTGCAGGAATGGGCCATTCGGCCCTTCGAGCCAGCACTGCCATTCATTGTGATCATTGCTGATCATCCACAATCAGTACCCCCCGTTCCTGCCTTTTCCTCATATTCCTTGACTCCGTTATCTTTAAGAGCTCTATCTAACTCTCTCTTGAAAGCATCCAGAGAATCGGCCTCCATTGCCTTCTGAGGCAGAGAATTCCACAGATTCACAACTCTCTGGGTGAAAACGTTTTTCCTCATCTCCATTCTAAATGGCCTACCCCTTATTCTTAAACTGTGGCCCCCTGGTTCTGGATGCCCCAACATCAGGAATATGCTTCTGCCTCTAGCGTGTCTAATCCCTCAATAATTTTATATGTTTCACGAATATCTCCTCTCATCCTTCTAAATTCCAGAGTATATCAACATAGCCGCTCCATTCTATCAACATATGACAGTCCCGCCATCCCAGGAATTAACCTCGTGAACCTACGCTGCACTCCCTCAATAGCAAGAATGTCCTTCCTCAAATTTGGAGACCAAAACATTTATACAACGTTTTTCCAGTGCAACATTGCAGTGGTCACCAAGGCTGGGTCTCACCGAGTTTCTGATTCTGAGGCAAAAGGGCAACTTAGTGGAGCCAGAGGCAGAACCGATGGTGCACTTGGCATTAATAGCATCTTGGCAAATCTCTTCTACACCCTCTCCAAAGCCTGCACATCCTTCCTGTAATATGGTGACCAGAACTGCACATCATACTCCAAATGCACCGTAACCAAACTTCTATCAAACTGCACCATGACTTCCTGATACTTATACTCTTATGATCAATGCTATGCTGTATATTTACGGTAAATATAGTTCAGTTTAGTTTGGTGATACAGCGTGCAAACCAACTCTTTGGCTCACTGAGCCCGTATGCTTGCTCTATCCCACACTAGGGGCAATTTACAGAAGCCAATTAACCTACAAACCTGCACATCTTTGCAGTGTGGGAGGAAACCGGAGCACCTGGAGAAAACCCACGTGGTCACAGGCACCGCACAGGCAGCAGCCGTAGTCAGGATCAAACCCGGATCTCTGGCGCCGTGAGGCAGCAATTCTACTGGTGCGCCACTGTGCCGCCCTCACCAGCACCAGGAGTGTGGTGGCATGGACATTGTTTTGGTTGAAATGCCACAAATGCAACAGAAAATATGTGTTTAAGATTTTTTCTACTCTCGGTAAAGATGTGGGCGTAGAGTTGCAGATTTTTTCTAGTCTGGGTAAGGATGAACATTGAATTCTCCCAATTTTGTGAGCCCTTGCTGTCTCCTCCCCTTCCTCAGACCTCGGGCTGTCTCCTCCCATCCCTCAGCCCTCGGCTTCCTCCTCCTCCTCCTTTTCCCTTTCTTCTCCCCGCCACCCCCCATCAGTCTGAAGAAGGGTTTCGGTCCGAAACGTTGCCTATTTCCTTTGCTCCATAGATGCTGCTGCACCCGCTGAGTTTCTCCAGCAATTTTGTGTACCAACAGAAAACATGGGCAGAAGTAGCCCAGGAAGGGTTAAGTAAGTGAGATTTAACTGTGGATTCTAAATATCAGGAGACATGCTGACTAATGACATGTGCGTGCCCGAGATATCCCCACTGCTCTGGGGACATTGATCCACAGAAAGAGCTATCATTAGTTTCACAGGCAGAGAACAGGATGCCTGAGGTGGGAGTTGTGTTTGCAGCCTCTGCTGCTTGGCTGGGTTTAACAGCACTAATATGACAACAGCAGAAAAAGGCTTCAGCAAAAGCAGACTATTCTTCACCTCTTTGCCTCTGGCAAGTCATACTGCTCTGAAATCTTCCACAAAAAAACTAAGTCTTTGGTTTAACTGAGTGGCTGCCTGCTAAATATTTAATTCCCATTAGGCTTATTGATCTGTTCCATTTGCTCAAAGCTTTCAGAGCGCTATTTATTTTGCCTTCAATTTGGCTTCGAATTGGGGGGCACGGCAGAGCTTGGTGCTTGAGTTTAGTTTCGTTCAGAGATACAGCGCGGAAACAGGCCCTTCGGCCCATCCAGCCCGTGCTGTCCAGCGATTCCCGCACACTGTCACCATCCTACGCACACGAGGGTGCAAAGTGAGTTCAAATCCCACCGAGGATGCTTGAAAAATTAAAATTAAAATAATTAATTGAATTGAAAACAATATACTATTAATATAGTAGTTTGTATTATGTAGTCTGTAAGCATAGAAACATAGAAAATAGGTGCAAGAGGAGGCCATTTGGCCCTTCGAGTCAGCACCGCCATTCATTGTGATCATGACTGATCATCCACAACCAGTACTCCTGCCTTCTCCCCATATCCCTTGATCCCTAGCCACTCGAGCTCTATCTAACTATCTTTTAATTTCATCCAGTGAATTGGCATCTACTGCCTTCTGTGGCAGAATTGGCCTCTACTGCCTTCTGTGGCATGAAACAACTGGATTGGCATATCACCCTATTTGATCCATTGGTGTCTTTCATGGTATGGTATGTTATTTGTTACAAGTACTGTACTGAGGTACAGCGAAATTCATTTTTGTACACAGTTCAGTACAAGTATCACTCTACATAAGCACTTAGATACATCTTAGAAAAGCATCTCAGATACAGTACAAGTGTATAGCAGTAGTACACTGAGACAGTATACAGAGCCGCCAGTTAGGCACCATTTTCAAGCCCCAGTTGTTGTAAGTACAGGGATCTTGGCCTGACCATGAAGGTCTGATTGAAAGGGATGAAAATCTACATGTCCTACATCGACTGGCCTATACATGGCTCCAAACCCAATTGTGGTGATTGTATATTAACTACCATTACATATCCTTAATCTTAAGTTACATTGTGGCTCATACCTCTGTATTTCTCTAGTTTACTAGATCAACCCAGTTCACCAAACGTTCACTATGGATTATAGCCAATTCACACCCGGTTCACCATGATTCACACCAAGTTCACAACCAGTTCACCATGATTCACACCTGTTCACAACCAGTTCACCATGGTCACACCTGTTCACAACCAGTTCACCATGGTTCACAACTAGTTCACCATGATTCACACCCAGTTCACCATGATTCACACCCAGTTCATTGTAGATCACTGTGATTCTCACCCAGCTCACAACTAACTCACACATGGTTCACACCCAGTTCATCATAGGTCACACACAGTAGACAATATTCACTATAGTTCACACCTAGATTGCCACTTGTTCACAACTGGGAAACAGAACCACACTCACCACCACATTATAAGAGATGAGGTGCAGTCCCAACTCTACCCTTCCAGAGCTGTATTTGGAGGTCAGTTTGAAGCCTACACCATGCCCGAAGGATAGGCTGAAATATCTGCCTCCTCTGAGCCATCTCTGAACATTGGGGGACAATGAGCTATTTGGGATACTCTCCCATGACAACTGCCTACCTGGTCGGTGTGCTTTTGGGACAGCCATGTTTGCCACCCTCCCAGCGTCCTGAGGTTTCGGCGGTGACGCAGTGAATCTGCAGATGCCCGATTCGGAGGGAGTACTGGACGTGAGGCTGTCCGTGTACTCGTTGGTCCCTGCTGTCAGCTGCTCCGAGGACGTGTCCGATATGAAGCATTCCGTGATTGTAAACTTGGCGTGCCGCAACTGCTCCTCCATCTTGGCGTGCTCGTAGGCCCGTGCCAGCTCCTCGTACGTGGAGGAGGCACTCTCCGTGGAGACCATGCTACTCCGAGCTCTGTCTAACGGGGAGAAACACAGCGCAGATCAAGCACCAAGTATGCACGCACTGCCCAATATCACGTTTTCGCCAAAAACACGAAGAACAAACAAGAAGCAAGGCCAGACTATTATGGTGGCGCTGTGGAATTCATTGTCACGGAAGGCTGTGGAGGCCAAAGTCAGTGGATACTTTTAAGGCAGAGATAGATAGATTCTCGATTAGCATGGGTGTCAGGGGTTACGGAGAGAAGGCAGGAGAATGGGGTTAGGAGGGAGAAATAGATCAGCCATGATTGAATGGCGGAGTAGACTTGATGGGCTGAATGGCCTAATTCTACTCCTATCACTTATGACCTTATGAGGCTACTCTGCAATCTTGCACAAGAACACCGATCTGATGCTACAGCGTACTATTACAGTGTGGAAACAGGCCCATCGGCTCAACTTGCACACACCGATCAACATGCCCCATCTACACTAGTCCCACCTACCTGTGTTTGGCCCATATCACTCTAAACCTATCCTATCCATGTACCTGTCTAAATGTTCCTTAAACGTTGTGATAGTACCTGCCTCAACTACCTCCTCTGGCAGCTCGTTCCGCATACCCACCACCATTTGTGTATAAAAAGCTACCCCTCAGGTACCTATTAAATCTTTTCCCCCTCACATTAAACCTGTGCCCTCTGGTTCTCGATTCCCCTACTCTGGGCAAGAGACTCTGTGCATCTACCTGATCTATTCCTCGCAGGATTTTGCACACTTCCTCATCCTCCTGCGCTCCAACAAATAGAATCCCTGCAGCTCAGGCCCTTCACTGCTGACAACATCCTTGTAAGTCTTCCCTGCACCCTTTTCCAGCTTGACAGTATCTTTCCCATAATATTCCTGGCCGGCAGCATTCAGAACTCCATTAATACATTGAAATGATTCATAATTGGTGCACATTGGTATTAGAACATAGAACAATACTGCACAGGATTTGGCCCTTTGGCCCACAGTGTCTGCACAGAACATCATGCCAAGACCAACTCTTCTCTGCCTACACATAATCCATATCCTTCCATTCCCTGCATATCCAGAAGTCTCTATCGTATCTGCCTCAACCACCACCCCCGGCAGCACGTTCCAGGCACTCACCACCCTCTGTGTAAAAGAAATTGACCCGCACATCTCCTTTAAACTTTAAACTCCTCTCACCTTAAACCTATGCCCTCTGGTATTTGATATTTCCATCTTGGCGAAAAAAGATTCTGACTGTCTACCCTATCTCTGCCTCCCAGAATGTTATGTCCTTCTACCGGGCGTTGCAGAAAAGGCAATCCAAGCCTGTCTGACCTCTCCTTGTAGCTAATACCCTGTAATCCAGGCATCGTTCTGGTAAACCTCCTCTTCCCTCTGCCTCAACCCAGCCTGACGAGCCAGCTGTGCCTGTGCAGATCCATTGCTGGGGCCTGACCTCGAGTAGGCCGTGTCTGTGAACGACGTAAAAAGATGGAGACGAGAAGGAATTTCTTCTCCCAGAGTTGCAAATCTTTCGGTTTTTCTACCAGTGAGAGCTGCAGAGGTTAAATTATTAAATATGTTCAAGGCAGAGATAAATAGATTTTTGGGCCGCAGGAAAACCAATGATTTGGGGAACAGGCAAGAAAATGGAGGCCAAGATCAGATCAGCCTTGGCCTTTCGTGTTAACCAGCATCCGCAGCTCCACTGATCATATTGAATGGCGGTGCAGGCTTGAAGGGCCGAATGGCCTCCTCCTGCACCTATTTTCTATGTTTCTATGAAATCTCCTCAAGGTATGCCTGCTTTGAGAGGGGAGCTTCTCCTCTCCTCTTTGTCGGGGGTTTTGTGAGACCCTCCCTCACTGCTCTGTGATTCCTGCTGCTTTCCAGGTCCTTCAGAGATGCTGCCTGCCTTTTGGCAACAGTTCCCTGTTTCTATCATTCTTTTATGATTCCTCCACATAATTGATGTCTGTTGCCAAGGGTGACCTCCAAGGAAAGTTTTCTGCCCTCTAATAGGCCTTCCTCAGGGTTGCACCCAAACCTTTGCCTTCAACTCCAGGCAAAGCCCCGATAGTGCTTTAACATTCCTCAGTTCATAAGTCATAGGAGGAAAATAACGCCATTCATCCCATCGAGTCTACTCCGCCATTCAATCAGAATGGCTGGTCCATCTTGCCACGCTCCAGTGACACCACCCTCTTGACTAAAGAAATGTACCTGTGTCCTGGGAAGGGCTGACGCTGTAGCTATCGCTCTCTTTGTCGACCGATCCCGCCACTTGTGGAGCTGGCATCCTCCAGTCGGTGGTCAGAGTGTGGGCAGACATAGTGGGGTGGGGTCTGTTCAACGTCCACTGGCTGGAATAGCGGTTGCGGGCCGACGGCGCCCCTTTCGCGTTCCTGCGGGCGGTGGGATCTGCAGACCATAAAGAGCCCATTAAAATGGTGGCCAAAATGGCCGACAGGAGATTCATGTCATGGCGTCCAGGACCAGCGAGGGCTTTGGGAGCCTGGATGTCCCAATGCAGTGGACTTAAGGAAGACACAAAGTGCTGAAGTAACTCAACGGTTCAGGCAGCATCCCCGGAGAACATGGATTTCGGTTTGGAGCCCACCTTCAAACTTCATGCAATTACGTATTGAATCTTTTTCTTTTACCCTCAGCAATAGTCCTGAGGGTAGTACTCACCCTGTTTTACTATTATTTTTACATCTCCAGCCCTGCCCACTCCCAAGATCCCGTTACCAATCCTTCGGTCGCTGACAGCAGAGCCACTCCCCCCTCCCCTACAGACCCTATGTGGAGTGGCGGTGCTCCTTGCCCTCTGGACCCTGTTTACAAGGGACGCTCTATTGGTCCCTCCACCCTCAACAAGAACAACGCGGCTCTTGGTCTTGTCGTCCTTCTCCAGGCCGTCCAAGAAGGTCCTGAGCTGACGCCAGTCGTTCCCCTTCACCCCCTGTACCCATTGCCCCTCCTCTTCCTTCTGAGGATGAGGTTCAGCCAGAGGGTGAGCCCGTGTAAGTTTGGCCACCAGAGGGAGGCCAGTCTGGGCCGATGTCGGGCTCCTACGGTGGCCTGGGTGAACTCGCGGATTTCCTCCACTGGATTGAGTGGAGTGGCATCGAGAACATCCATTGACTCATTGTTCGAGGAGTCCCCTACCACCTGGAGTCACCATCCCCATCCCCGGACAACTACTCTCCCTGTAGTAGTTGGGGGGAGAATAGTAGCCTCTCCCTACACTAGGGAATATGCTTTAGGGGCCTAGTAGCCTCTACTGAAGAGATTAGGGCATAAGAATATAACAAGCACCCTGCACACACTGTCCTATTCAGCCTGACCGTTGTCACTGAAAGCACCATTGTTGAACACTTGCTACGTTTCTTAGCAAATGTCCAAGCGGCACGGTGGTGCAGAGGTAGAGTTGCTGCCTTGCAGTGCCAGGGACCCGGGTTCGATCCTGACTACGGGTGCTGTGTGCACGTTCTCCCCGTGACCTGCGTGGGTTTTCTCCGAGATCTTCGGTTTATAGGTCAGTTGACTTGGTATAAATACATTGTCCCGAATGTATGTAGGATGGTTTCAATGAGCGGGGTGACATTTCGGGTCTGACGAAGGGTCTCGCCCCAAAACGTCACCCATTTCATCTCTCCAGAGATGCTGCCTGTCCTGCTGAGTTACTCCAGCAAGATGTGTCTATCTCGGGTTTGTAGACTATTTGGCTTCGGTCAAAAATGGGAAATTTTCCCTATCGTGTAGGATAGAGCTAGTATACGGGGTGATCGCTGGTCGGTGCGGTCTCGGTGGGCTGAAGATGCCTGTTTCCGCGCTGTATTTCTAAAACTAAAAGCTTGCTCAGGACCACTGCACACGGATGTGCTTGTGTCGATGAACATATATCAGAGTGTGCCGCGGCCTAAAGGGGGATCCGTTGAGTCAGCGGAAAGTGGCGCCATGTCCCTCTAAACCTGTAGGGATCTGTATGTATGGGTTTGGCAGGCTAGGGTTTCATTCCTTGGTGCACTGGTGGATGAGGAATAATCTTACAGAGGTGTATAAGGTCATGAGGGGAATAGATAGGGTGAATCCATGGAGTCTTTTATCTAGAATAGGTGAATCAAGAACCAGAGGACATAGGTTTAATGTGCAAGGCCAGAACGGGGTACTGATTGTGGATGATCAGCCATGATCATATTGAATGGCGGTGCTGGCTCGAAGGGCCGAATGGCCGACTCCTGCTATTTTCTATGTTTTTTCTATGTTTCTAGTAGGTCAAAACCTCCATTCTCTTTCTTCTCCTCTCTCTCTCTCACTCTCTCTCTCTCTCACTCTCTCTGCTTCTTAACAAAGCCAACACTTTGTTTCTATGTTTCTAGGAGAAAGATTTAATTGGAACCTGAGACACGGAGGGTAGTGGGTATATGGAACGAGCTGCCAGAGGAAGTCAAGGCAGGTCCTACAACACGATTTAAAGACATGCTGTATGACTCTACTTCCAGTTGCAAGGTGAGGAAGGCAGAAAGTGTGGAGGGGATGTCTATGATAAGGCCTGGTCTGACCTTGGGTTGTAGGCAGGAACTGCAGATGCTGGTTTACACCGAAGATAGACACAAAATGCTGAAATAACTCAGCAGGACAGGCAGCATCTCTGGAGAGAAGGAATGGGTGACGTTTCGGGTCGAGACCCTTCTTCAGAACTCGACCCCCGAAACGCTCTCCAGAGATGCTGCCCGTCCCGCTGAGTTACACCAGCATTTTGTGTCCATCTTGGAAATGTATACGAGATAAAGACACACGTCCACTGTGATTCCTCTTGGCAATGGACTCAAGAGCATGTCTTTGGGGTGTCGTAAGGAACCCGCGTAATCCTATCAAGAACGTGCAAACTCTTATAGACAGCACTCACAAGGTGGGACTGAACCCTGAGCTTATGGAGTGGTCAGGCAGCAGCACTACCTGCTGCCCGTAACCTTTTATCCAGGGAATCAGTTCAGCGAGTCGTCTTGAACTGCCTCTGGTTTGTAGTTCCTCAACAGTTTCTCTGCAAGACGCATAAAATTTCATGAAAAGGACTCAGTTATTTTCTGCAGTGTTCTGAATTATTTACGTGCATTTAAATAACCCGCAGTGATTACAATTTAAAACCATGCGGGCAATTCCAAGCACTGATCAGCACAAACTGATCCTTTTGCTTGAGGCTGCCATGACAACATGTAAAATTAAAATCACTGCAAAATTAGTCCCCTCCCCCCTCTCTCTGTGTGTGCTGGAAATTACTTTTCAGAAGTTTTACACGATCGAAGAGCCCCTGGTGCTGTTGAACGAAGCTAATTGTATCAAATGGCTGGATAGTGCTGTGCACATCAAAACTCCGACTGTACATGTGCAGTGCAGAGATAAAGTTGGGAGTGTAAACAAAGGAGTGGAACATCAAATGGAAGAGATTCTCTTTGAGAGGGGAGCTGACGGAGGAAGAGAAAGCAATTCAAGTCACAGCAGCGCTGAGAGGTGCTGATGATGCTGATGTGGGAAGACTGTTTGAAACTAAGATGCATCAAATTACAGTGCAAAAAAATAACCAAGTTGCTTCTGCCCTGTAGGTTGAGGAAACTACTGGTGAAAACAACTGATGCATATTCAAACATGGACACACGCACACGCATGCACGCATGTGGGTGCATGAATGCACACTCACAGACGTACACTTATCATCACCAGGCATACAGAGATGGACACGGGACGGCACGGTGGCGCAGCATTTGAGTTGCTGTTTTATCGCGACAGGGACACGGGTTCGATCCCGACTGCGGGTGTTGTCTGTACGTTCACCTTGTGGCAGCGTGGGTTTTCTCCGGGTGCTCCGGTTTCCTCCCACACCCCAAAGACGTGTGGATTTGTAAGTTAATTGGCCCTCTGCACATTGCCCCTGGTGTGTAGGGATGTGGACGCAAAGTGGGATAATATGGAACTGGTGTGAATGGGTGAATGATGGTCAGTGCGGACATCGATGGGCCAAAGGAGCCGTTTCCATGATGTATCTCCAAGCTAAACTAAACTGGAAAATGCTGGTGTGGATGAAGGTCATTTCTCTGTTTACATGGCTGAGGGCAGGTGTCTTTTGGCTGTCATTGATTAGAGGATATGTTAATGTGGATCTGAAGAGAGAATACTTCCTTATTTTTGTTTTAGAATGACAGCATGGAAACAGGCCCTTCGGCCCACCGAGCCTGCATCGTACACAAACACTATCCTACAAACTGAAGTCAGTTAAAAGCTGTTCATCTTTGTGGGAGGAAACCGGAGCACCCGGGGTAAACCCACACGGTCATCAGGTATTAAGTGATAGGAGCAGGATTAGTCCATTCAAACATAACTGGTCTAACTCTCTATCCTAGCCCCATTCTCCTGCCTTCTCCCCACAGGGAGAACGTGCAAACTCCGTACAGACAGCACCCGTAGTCAGGATCGAACCCGGGTCTCTGGCACTGTAAGGCAGCAACTCAACCGCTGCGCCACCGTGCTGCCGCGGTTAGACGCGACACTGAATGTTGGGCGGCGTGTTTGTGCAGACTTGCTCGTTTGAGAGGAAGGGAGTTATAGGCTCGGTTTTAAAAATCAACCCGCACATGATGCAAATTATTCACTGAAAATTGCTGCAGCTTCCTCCCTCTCGCTCTACCTCCCCCCCCGCCCGCCCGCATCCTCCCCGGGACAGTGAGAATGAATTACGAGTTGCAATGGTCTAATGCCATTGATCACACAGCTACCTCCAGCAAGGCAGAGCGTGCACGTCGGAACATTAATCTTGTGAGTTGCAAATGTGGGAAGCCATCAATCCTCAACTTGTACTTCCCTGCGGAGGTTTCCCATTCATCGGCGGCGCGATAGAAGCCTGTTGCTGGAGTTCTAGCAGCACTTGTGTTACCATGCAGTGGGCGGTAGACTCAAAATGCTGGAGTAACTCAGCGGGACAGGCAGCATCTCTGGACAGAAGGAATGGATGACGTTTTTTGGATCGAGACCCTTCTTCAGACTGAACCGTTACCATGCGGTGGCTGGTGAGCTTGGGCGCAAAATACCCGGAGAGAGCACGGCTTTCTCTGCCTGTGAATCACCGAGGATGTGAACGGCGCTATGCGAATGCTGGTTTTTCCCCTCTGCTGCTGCGTTCTATTAGAGTCGTTATCAGAATGTCGCCTGGATTAGCAGGTATTAGCTATAAGTAGAGGTCGGACAAATATAGAGTCATAGACAGGCCCCTCGGCCCAACTTGCCCATGCTGACCAACATGCCCTGGTCCCACCTATCCATAGAGGCCCATATCCCTCTAAACCTATTCTATCCATGTACCTGTCCAAATGTTTTTTAAACATTATGATAGTACCTGCCTCAACTACCTCCTCTGGCAGCTCGTTTTATATACCTACCGCCCTTTGTGTAAAAAAGGTGCCTCTCGGGTTCCTATTAAATCTTTCCTCTCACACCTTAAAGATTTGTACTCTGGGTCTTGATTTCCCTACTCAGTGCAAATGACTCTGTGCCATTACCCGATCTATTCCTCTCATGATCTTAATACACCTCTACAAGATCAGTCCTCATACTCCTGTGCTCCAAGGAATAAAGTCCTAGCCCGCTCAACCTCTCCCTATAACTCAGGGCCTCGAGTCCTGTCAACATCCTCGTAAACCTTCTCTGCACTCTTTCCAGCTTAACAACATCTGAACTTTTTGACTGCGTCTTTGATTTCATCCACAAGGAAAAGAAAGAACTTGCATTTGTATAGCACCTTTCATAGAAACATAGAAAATAGGTGCAGCAGTAGGCCATTCGGCCCTTCGAGCCTGCACCGCCATTCAATATGATCATGGCTGATCATCCAACTCAGTATCCCATATCTGCCTTCTCTCCATACCCCCTGATCCCTTTAGCCACATCTAACTCCCTCTTAAATATAGCCAATCAACTGGCCTCAACTACCTTCTGTGGCAGAGAATTCCACAGATTCACCACTCTCTGTGTAAAAAATTATTTTCTCATCTCGGTCCTAAAATACTTCCCTCTTATCCTTAAACTGTGACCCCTTGTTCTGGACTTCCCCAACATCGGGAATAATCTTCCTGCATCTAGCCTGTCCAACCCCTTAAGAATGTTTCACTTTCACATTCTCAGTAAGACGCAGAGTGCTTTTGAGGTAAGCAAAACATTTTTTACAGTTATTATAGTAATAACATGGAAAATGTAACCTTTTGGCAGCAATAAAATCCCACAAACAGCAATGAAATAAATGACCACGTAATCTACTCAAGTGTTGTCGAGTGAAATGCAATTATTGCCTTGGACATCGTGGAGTGTTCTAAAGTACGATTTTTAATTTAGCGGAAACAGGCCCTTTGGCCCACTGATTCTGCACCGACCAGCGATACCCGCACATGAACACTATCCTACACGCACTAGGGAGAATTTTACATTCATACCAAGCCAATTAACCTACAAAATTGTACGTCTTTGGAGCGTTGGAGGAAACCGAAGATCTTGGAGAAAACCCACGCAGTCACAGGGAGAACGTGCAAACTCCGTACAGACAAGCACCCGTAGTCGAGATCGAGATCGAACCTGGGGCTCTGGCGCTGTGAGGCAGCAACTCTACCACTGCGTCACCATACCGCCCTTGGGGAGGCCAGCTGTAGACCATTGGTGCAAAGCGAGTTCAAACCCCACAGTGGCTGCTTGAAAATTAAAATTAATTAATTGAATTGAAAACAATATACTATTCTCAGTAACACCCTATTTGGTCCATTGCTGTCCTTACATTTATGCCAAAACAATTAACCTACTGTACATTTTTGGAGTGTGAGAGGAAACTGAAGATTTCACAGAAAACCCACGCAGGTCACGGGGAGAATGTATAAACTCTGTACAAACTGCACCCGTAGTCGGGATCGAATCTGGGTCTCTGGCACCATTAGAGCTGTAAGGCAGCAACTCTACCGCTGCGCAACCATGCCACCCTAGTTCAATTTGATTCTGTTAATGTTTGATTAATTGGTGTGAAGATGGGGAGGGAAATGATTCCATGGACTGATTAAAAACAGATCTCATGATTAGAGTCAAATTTATTTGTCTTAATCGTTTGAATTAGTTTTTCATTGATTTCATGGATGTAGGTCTCAGGTGAATTTGGCATGCAAGTTTCAATTAAGACTGAAGTTAATTGAACCGAGAATTATTTAGAGTCGTAGAAGTAGACAGTAAGATGATGATGGCTCGTTGGCCCACGGAGTCCATGCACCCACAACTCACTCATTTCATTTTATTCTCCCCACATTCCCTTTAACAAAACCAGGTTCTACCACTCACCTACACGAGAGGTCATTTGCGTTAGGCATTTAACCTACCAACCCCACGTATCTTTGAGGGGTGGGTGGAAAGTAGAGCACCCAGAGGAAACCCAAACAGTCCTGGGGCGAATGTTCAAACTCCGCACCGAGGTCAGGTCTGAAATTGGTTTGTTGGAACAGCGAGGCGATGGTATGTATTAATTCGCAAAGTCACTCAGAAGGATCATCAGGAATGCAGTGGTTCGTGGAGATTCATTATGTCAGAGAGGACTCTCAATGAACTTCTACAGCAGAGAGAGTATTGACCCGTTGGATCACGGCCTGGTTCGGCAACTTGAATGCCCAAGAGTGAAGAAGACTACGAAAAGGTTGTGAACACTGCCCAGTCTATCGCAGATGGGTACTGACCTCCCCACCATCAAGGGATCTACAGGCCTCTACTCGCTGGAGTTTAGAAGGTTAAGGGGGGACCTCATTGAAACTTACAGAATAATGAAAGGCATAGATAGAGTGGATGTGGAGAGGATGTTTCCACTGGTAGGAGAGTCTCGGACCAGAATTAAAAGGCGCTCTTTTAGAAAGGAGGTGAGGAGGAACTTCTTTAGTCAGAGGTTAGTTAGTCTGTGGAACTCATTGCCACAGAGGGCTGTGGAGGCTGTCAGTGTATATGTTTAAGGCAGAGATAGACAAATTCTTGATTAGAACGGGTGTCAAGGGTTATGGGGCGAAGGCAGGAAAATGGGATTAGGAGGCAGAGATCAGCCACGATTGAATGGCGCAGTGGATTCGATGGGCCGAATGGCCTAATTCTATTCCTATTACTCGTGCACTTGTGAGTCGCTGCCTCAAAAAGGAAGCCAGCAGAGTACTATGTTTACATATTCTGTTGTGCTGCTGCAGGTAAGGATTTTGTTGTTGTTGCTGGGGCATATGACAATAAAACACTCTTGACCTTTGACTAGATGAGGGGGGAATTTGAGCAGGTTGTCTCAGGTGCCAAATCAGAGAGAACAACTGGATTGGAAGAATGCTGCTGGATCCAGATTGGAACTCTCAGTTCCAGGCGTGGACTCCTCTACATCAGCGAGGCCAAGTGCAGGCACAAATACTCACTGGTTCCTGGCCGAGCGTCTGACACGTCCACCAGTGGCCCGGTGGCCTGTGAGACCGAATGGTAGTGCACAGTGTGTGTCGCTGTCAGCGATTTCTGCTTCACAGCTTCACCAAAGTCAGAGTCCGTCAGTAGCACAGTGGATCGGTCATCTGCAAAGCAGCAAGGGAATACCATCGTAAACGTCACACACTATAGAGTCAAACAATCATTCATCACGGAAGCTAGGGTGGTAACGGTGGCGCAGCGGCAGAGTTGCTGCCTTACCGCGCCAGAGACCCGGGTTCGATCCAGACCACATGTGCTGCCTGCACATTCTCCCCGTGACCGCGTGGGTTTTCTCCGGGTGCTTCAGTTTCCTGGCTCGAAGGGCCGATGGCCTCCTCCTGCACCTATTTTCTATGTTTCCTCCCACACTTCAAATACGTACAGGTTTGTAGGTTATTTGGCATCTGTAAGTTGTCCCTGTTATGTAGGACAACGCTCCAGAACCAGGGGCCACAGTTTAAAAATAAGGAGTAAGCCATTTAGAACGGAGACGAGGAAACACTTTTCCTCACAGAGTGGTGAGTCTGTGGAATTCTCTGCCTCAGAGGGCGGTGGAGGTAGGTTCTCTGGATGCTTTCAAGAGAGAGCTAGATAGGGCTCTGCAAAATAGCGGAGTCAGGGGATATGGGGAGAAGGCAGGAACAGGGTACTGATTGGGGCTGATCAGCCATGATCACCTTGAATGGCGGTGCTGGCTCGAAGGGCCAAATGGCCTACTCCTGCACCTATTGTCTATTGTAAGGGGTGATCGCTGGTAGATGCGGACATGGTGGGCTGAAGGGCTTGTTGCCACGCTGTATCTCTAAAGTCTAAAAGAAACTGGCCATTCGGCCCATTGAATCCATGCTCCCCATCAAGCACCCAAGTACACTAATCCCACACTAAACCACATTCCCATCAACTCCCCCCAGATTCTACCACTCGCTATTCATTGGGGGGCAATTTACCTGTCAACCTGCACATCTTTGGGATGCAGGTGGAAACCAGACCACCCAAAGGATCACAGAGAGACATAAAAAGTTGATAGAGACAATGCCAGAGATCAGGATTGAACCTGGGTGGCTGTAGCTGTGAGGCAACACCTCTCAAGAATGATTACATCAATGAGTGGGTTAGCATATGATGAGCGTTTGACAGCACTGGGCCTCCACTCGCTGGAGTTTAGGAGGTTGAGGGGGGGACCTCATTGAAACTTACGGAATAATGAAATGCATAGATAGAGTGGATGTGGAAAGGATGTTTCCACTGGTGGGAGAGTGTAGGACCAGAGGTCATAGTCTCAGAATTAAAGGGCGCTCTTTTAGAAGGGAGGTGAGGAGGAACTTCTTTAGTCAGAGGGTAGTTAATCTGTGGAACTCGTTGCCACAGAGGGTTGTGGAGGCCAAGTCAGTGGATATTTTTAAGGAAGTGACAGACACGTTCTGGATTAGAACGGGTGTTAAGGGTTATGGGGAGAAGGCAGTAAAATGGGAATAGGAGGCAGCGATCAGCCATAGTTGAATGAAGGCGTAGACTCGATGGGCCGAATGGCCTAACTTTACTCCTATAACTTGTGAACATGTGAACTCCTTGCTATGCCACCACTCACTTTGAGTAAGTAATTAATAAAACTCAGTTTACGGTATATTAGTTTAGTTTAGTTTAAACACACAGCTTGGAAACAGGATCTGCAGCCCACTGAGTCCGCACTGCATGTCTTTGGAGTGTGGGAGGAATTCGGAGCACCCGGAGAAAACCCATGAGTTCACAGGGAGAACGTACAAAGCTCTGTACAAACAGCACCAGCGGTCAGGATCGAACCCGGGGTCCCTGGCGCTGTAAGGCAGCATCTCTACCGCTGCGCAACCGTGACGTTTATATATTTGCTTCATCAGAGAATTTCAGGCAAACAATTCATGCAGTATAACAAATCAAACTGTTGGAGGAACTCAGCAGGTCAGGGATCATGTGGACAGGGATGTGGACAGACGATATTTTGGAACTTCGTGACTCCTTGCTATGTTTCGCTGGGCTGATAGCAACATGTGACTTGCAGAGGATGTGATCGAGGCTACACGAATGCCCTGTGTAGGAAGGAACTGCAGGTGCTGGTTTACACCGAAGATAGACACAAAATGCTGGAGTGACTCAGCGGGACAGGCAGCATCTCTGGATAGAAGGAATGGGTGAAGTATTGGGTCTTCAGTCTTCACCCATTTCTAGGTAGACAAAAATGCTGGACAAACTCAGCGGGTGCGGCAGCATCTATGGAGCGAAGGAAATAGGCAATGTTTCGGGCCGAAACTCATCTTCAGACTGATGCAGGGTGGGGGGGGGGGGGGGGGGGGGGGTGGTAAGGAGAAAGGAAGAGGAGGAGCCAGAGGGCTGAGGGAGAGCTGAGGAGGGGAGGAGACAGCAAGGGCTACCGGAAATTGGAGGTCAATGTTCAAGCCGCTGGGGTGCAGACTGCCCAAGCGTAATATGAGGTGCTGCTCCTCCAATTTCCGGTGGTGCTCACTCTGGCAATGGAGGAGGCCCAGGACAGAAAGGTCGGATTCAGAATGGGAGGGGGAGTTGAAGTGCTGAGCCACAGGGAGATCAGGTTGGTTAATGCGCCTGGGTTTCAGCAACTAAGTTACAGAGAAAGGTTGAACAAGTTAGGGCTTTATTCTTTGGAGCGCAGAAGGTTAAGGGGGGACTTGATAGAGGTTTTTAAAATGATGAGAGGGATAGACAGAGTTGACGTGGAAAAGCTTTTCCCACTGAGAGTAGGGAAGATTCAAACAAGGGGACTGAAGTTTAGGGGTAACATGAGGGGGAACTTCTTTACTCAGAGAGTGGTAGCTGTGTGGAATGAGCTTCCAGTGAAGGTGGTGGAGGCAGGTTTGTTTTTATCATTTAAAAATAAATTGGATAGTTATATGGATGGGAAAGGAATGGAGGGTTATGGTCTGAGCGCAGGTATATGGGACTAGGGGAGATTATGTGTTCGGCACGGACTAGAAGGGTCGAGATGGCCTGTTTCCGTGCTGTAATTGTTATATGGTTATATGGTTAATGCGGACCGAGTGCCTGTCCCGCTGAGTTACTCCTGCAGTTTGTGTCCAGACAAATGCCCTGTATTTTTTCTTTTCTGCAGAGTTCTGCCCCGAGATTTTTGACTGTGTCTTTGATTCCATCCACAGGGAAAAGAAAGATCTGGCATTTATATAGCTCCTTTAACATTCTCGGTAAGTCACGCTGTGCTTTGAGCCCTACAGAAAAGTTTGTTCCCCAGTAATTCTGTAATAATAACAGAGATAATGGGAACCAATTAGCACCCAATCAACCCCCCCCCCCCCCCCCCACACCAATGAAATAAACGACCATGTCATCTACTAAAGTGGATGTCAATTGAAGAGTAATGACCATGTCATCTACTAAAGTGGGATGTCAATTGAAGGGTAATGATTGCCTGGGACACAATGGAGCGTTTCCCAGCCCTTTGCGAAATACCATGGGATCATCAATGTCCACTTTGGTGGGCCCTTTCCACATCTGAAACACTGTACCTCCATACGATTTCAGCATAGAATTTGCAATGATTTCTCTGGATTGTGGTTTGAACCCACAGCATCTGATTCAGATGCAACACAATCAGAAATAGGGTAGGAAGGAACTGCAGCTGCTGGTTTATACCAAAGATAAACACAAAATGCTGGAGTAACTCAGCGGGCCAGGCAGCATCTCTGAAGAAGGGATCTAACCAGAAACGTCACCTATTCTTTATCTCCAGAGATGCTGCCTGACCCGCTTTGTTACTTTGTGTCTATCATCGGAACTAGGGGATTGCATGATTCTAATTGACAATCGAGTTTGTAGGATGAGCTGGATGGCTCCTACAATGGTATAACATGCCCTACCATTCTGCTCTCATGCTAAATGCTTACAGGGCATATCCCACAGGCTATTTTTAGGCAACTGCCGGCGACTGTCATAGTGATAGCAGGTTGCCGAAAATCATCACAGAAGCTAGGGTGGTAACGGTGGCGCAGCGGCAGAGTTGCTGCCTTACCGCGCCAGAGACCCGGGTTCGATCCAGACCACGTGTGCTGCCTGCACGTTCTCCCCGTGACCGCGTGGGTTTTCTCCGGGTGCTTCAGTTTCCTGGCTCGAAGGGCCGATGGCCTCCTCCTGCACCTATTTTCTATGTTTCCTCCCACACTTCAAATACGTACAGGTTTGTAGGTTATTTGGCATCTGTAAATTGTCCCTGTTATGTAGGACAACGCTCCAGAACCAGGGGCCACAGTTTAAAAATAAGGAGTAAGCCATTTAGAACGGAGACGAGGAGACACTTTTCCTCACAGAGTGGTGAGTCTGTGGAATTCTCTGCCTCAGAGGGTGGTGGAGGTAGATTCTCTGGATGCTTGCAAGAGAGAGCTAGATAGGGCTCTTAAAAATAGCGGAGTCAGGGGATATGGGGAGAAGGCAGGAACAGGGTACTGATTGGGGCTGATCAGCCATGATCACCTTGAATGGCGGTGCTGGCTCGAAGGGCCAAATGGCCTACTCCTGCACCTATTGTCTATTGTAAGCGGTGATCGCTGGTAGATGCGGACATGGTGGGCTGAAGGGCTTGTTGCCACGCTGTATCTCTAAAGTCTAAATCTCTAAAGGCAGCGATCAGCCATAGTTGAATGAAGGCGTCGACTCGATGGGCCGAATGGCCTAACTTTACTCCTATAACTTGTGAACATGTGAACTCCTTGCTATGCCACCACTCACTTTGAGTAAGTAATTAATAAAACTCAGTTTACGGTATATTAGTTTAGTTTAGTTTAAACACACAGCTTGGAAACAGGATCTGCGGCCCACTGAGTCTGCACTGCATGTCTGGAGTGTGGGAGGAATTCGGAGCACCCGGAGAAAACCCATGAGTTCACAGGGAGAACGTACAAAGCTCTGTACAAACAGCACCAGCGGTCAGGATCGAACCCGGGTCCCTGGCGCTGTAAGGCAGCATCTCTACCGCTGCGCAACCGTGACGTTTATATATTTGCTTCATCAGAGAATTTCAGGCAAACAATTCATGCAGTATAACAAATCAAACTGTTGGAGGAACTCAGCAGGTCAGGAATCATGTGGACAGGGATGTGGACAGACGATATTTTGGAGCTTCGTGACTCCTTGCTATGTTTCGCTGGGCTGATAGCAACATGTGACTTGCAGAGGATGTGATCGAGGCTACACGAATGCCCTGTGTGGGAAGGAACTGCAGGTGCTGGTTTACACCGAAGATAGACACAAAATGCTGGAGTGACTCAGCGGGACAGGCAGCATCTCTGGATAGAAGGAATGGGTGAAGTATTGGGTCTTCAGTCTTCACCCATTTCTAGGTAGACAAAAACGCTGGACAAACTCAGCGGGTGCGGCAGCATCTATGGAGCGAAGGAAATAGGCAACGTTTCGGGCCGAAACCCTTCTTCAGACTGATGCAGGGTGGGGGGGGGGGGGGGTGTGGGAAGAAGAAAGGAAGAGGAGGAGCCAGAGGGCTGAGGAGGGGAGGAGACAGCAAGGGCTACCGGAAATTGGAGGTCAATGTTCAGGCTGCTGGGGTGCAGACTGCCCAAACGTAATATGAGGTGCTGCTCCTCCAATTTCCGGTGGTGCTCACTCTGGCAATGGAGGAGGCCCAGGACAGAAAGGTCGGATTCAGAATGGGATGGGGAGTTGAAGTGCTGAGCCACAGGGAGATCAGGTTGGTTAATGCGGACTGAGTGCCTGTCCCGCTGAGTTACTCCTGCAGTTTGTGTCCAGACGAATGCCCTGTATTTTTTCTTTTCTGCAGAGTTCTGCCCCGAGGTTTTTGACTGTGTCTTTGATTCCATCCACAGGGAAAAGAAAGATCTGGCATTTATATAGCTAGCTCCTTTAACATTCTCGGTAAGTCACGCTGTGCTTTGAGCCCTACAGAAAAGTTTGTTCCCCAGTAATTCTGTAGTAATAACAGAGATAATGGAAACCAATTAGCACCCAATCAAACCCCCCCCACACCAATGAAATAAACGACCATGTCATCTACTAAAGTGATGTCAATTGAAGAGTAATGACCATGTCATCTACTAAAGTGATGTCAATTGAAGGGTAATGATTGTACACAAAATTGCTGGGGGAACTCAGCGGGTGCAGCAGCATCTATGGAGCGAAGGAAATAGGCGACGTTTCGGGCCGAAACCCTTCTTCAGACTGATAGGGGGTGGGGAAAGAAAGAAGGACAAAGGGAGGAGGAGGAGGAGCCCGAGGGCGGGCGGATGGGAGGAGACAGCTAGAGGGTGAAGGAAGGGGAGGGGAGGGGGGGAGGGGACAGCACGGGCTAGCCAAATTGGGAGAATTCAATGTTGATGCCAAGGGGACGCAAGGACCCCAGACGGAATATGAGGTGCTGTTCCTCCAATTTCCGCTGGTGCTCACTCTGGCAATGGAGGAGACCCAGGACAGAGAGGTCGGATTGGGAATGGGAGGGGGAGTTGAAGTGCTGAGCCACCGGGAGATCAGGTAGGTTATTGCGGACTGAGCGGAGGTGTTCGGCGAAACGGTCGCCCAACCTACGCTTGGTCTCACCGATGTAAATCAGCTGACATCTAGAGCAGCGGATGCAGTAGATGAGGTTGGAGGAGATACAGAAGGGTAATGATTGCCTGGGACACAATGGAGCGTTTCCCAGCCCTTTGCGAAATACCATGGGATCATCATCTGAAGAAGGGTTTCGGCCCGAAACGTCGCCTATTTCCTTTGCTCCATAGATGCTGCTGCACCCGCTGAGTTTCCCCAGCAATTTTGTGTACCATGGGATCATCAATGTCCACTTTGGTGGGCCCTTTCCACATCTGAAACACTGTACCTCCATACGATTTCAGCATAGAATTTGCAATGATTTCTCTGGATTGTGGTTTGAACCCACAGCATCTGATTCAGATGCAACACAATCAGAAAAAGGGTAGGAAGGAACTGCAGATGCTGGTTTATACCAAAGATAAACACAAAATGCTGGAGTAACTCAGCGGGCCAGGCAGCATCTCTGAAGAAGGGATCTAACCGGAAACGTCACCTATTCTTTATCTCCCGAGATGCTGCCTGACCCGCTTTGTTACTTTGTGTCAATCATCGGAACTAGGGGATTGCATGATTCTAATTGACGATCGAGTTAGTAGGATGAGCTGGATGGCTCCTACAATGGTATAACATGCCCTACCATTCTGCTCTCATGCTAAATGCTTACAGGGCATATCCCACAGGCTATTTTTAGGCAACTGCCGGCGACTGTCATAGTCATAGCAGGTTGCCGAAAATCCGGCGGTTGGACAGCCCCGCCTTCGACATAAAATTTGAAATAGAATCATTACTTTCATAACAAAAACAAACAAAGTCAGCACCGGCGACAACCTACGTCATCCTGGCGACAACTACGACAGCATCTACGTCAGAAGAAGTCAAGCTACGCTCATTGGCGCCAAATCCACTGTCGCCGACTGTCTCCGACATGTTGAAAATCCAGCGGCGACCAGAAAGACGCTACAACTCTTTGGGCTACTTAGGAGACTACTCACGACCTAAAAAATAGCCTAAGTGGGACAGGCCCTTTTGATACAATTTCCATCTCTTCCTACCTGCCAATGTCCCTTTATCTTTTGCCTACCTCAACACCGAGTTACAACTTCAGCAATCGCCAAATTATCTTTTCATTTAAGAGACAAAGAATATAATAAGACTTTTGTGCAACAATACTCCGTAATCTCTTGTGGCTCTTCAATAGGACCATTGTTATCAGTTGGAGTTTGAGAGTCATGGAGCTGTATAGCATGGAAATAGGCCATTCGGCCCATCCATGCCGACTGAGTTAGCATTGTGGGTTGGCCCCATTCGCCTGCATTTGGCCCACACCCCTCTAAACCCTTCCCATGTATCTGTCCGAATGTCTTTTAAAAGTTGTTATTGTATTCACTTCTACAGCTTCCTCTGGCATCTCACTTCAAATACCGACTACCTTCTGTGTAAAAAGATTCCCCCTGAGGTCCTTCTTAAATATCTCTCCTCTCACCTTAAGCCTATGGCTTGTTGTTTTTAAAACCTTTACCCTGAGAAAAATACTGTGACACTTGTGCCCCTCATGATCTTGTACACCTCAATAAGGTCCCCCGTCAGCCTCCCACGCTCCAGAGAAAAAAACCCCAGCCTATCTAATCTCTCTCTCACGCCCGCAAGCCCAGGTAACATCCTGGTGAACCTCTTCTGCACCATTTCCAACTCAATTATATGTTTTCCAGAACTCCACACAATAGTCCAAGTGCGCTCTCACCAACGACTTGTGTAGCCACATTATGATTTCCATAACCTTTGCATTAATTTCCCTTCCAAATGGAGGCAAGCAAGCCATACAGCTTCTTCACCACACTGTCTATCTGACCAGGAACCGTGCACATGTATTCCCAGATCTCTCTGTTCTGCAACATGTTCTAAGCTCTAATATTAACTGTGCTAACCTTGCCCCAGTTTGATAGAGCAAAGTGCAATACCTCCACATTTTGTTCGAGTTTTAGATTTAGTTTAGAGATACCGCACAGAAACATAGAAAATAGGTGCAGGATTCGGCCCCTCGAGCCAGGACTGCCATTCAATGTGATCATGGTTGATCAACCACAATCAGTACCCCGTTCCTGCCTCCTCCCCATATCCCCTGACTCCGCTATCTTTAAGATATGCTTCTATTTTTCTATGTTTCTATGACAGGCTAGATGCAGGTAAAAAAGTGCCCCATGTTTGGGGAGTCCAGAACCAGGGGTCACAGTTTAAGAATAAAGGGTAGGCCGTTTAGGACTGAGATGAGGAAAAACTTTTTCATGCCAGAGAGTTGTGAATCTGTGGAATTCTCTGCCACAGAATGCAGTGGAGGCCAGTTCACAGGATGTAATCAAGAGAGAGTTGGATAGAGCTCTTAGGGCTAATGGAATCAAGGGATATGGGGAGAAAGCAGGAATAGGGTACTGATTCTGGATGATCAGCCATGAACATATTGAATGGTGGTGCTGGCTCAAAGGGCCAAATGGCCTACTCCTGCACCTGCTTTCTATCTCTAAGAATGCCTAAGTTGTCATCTTTAGGTGAGGCTGGGGTTAAGGAAAAGTGGAACACAATGTATATTTGCAATTCAGTGCCAATGTCAAAGTCATACACGCAGCTCTTGTTTTTATATAAATATGTTTTGAACTATTATTTATCAGTAAATAACACAAGACAAATTGCTTTGGAATGTGGAGAGGTAGTTAATTCTTAGTGAAGAGATTCAGATCTGAAATTACAGCATTGCCCACGATAGCTGACAGTAACTACATTGTGACATAATGGTATCGTTGACTTCATTATAAATGTTGTCAGGAATTTTATAATTGACTCAGTTGCAAGGAATATTTTTGCAAGGGTAAGGAGTGCGATACATTGTGTTCGCTGTTTGCTGTCTGTTTGCGAGGATGTACACATGTGAACACTGAACGAAGACAGTGCTGTTCTTTGCTTTTAGTTTAGAGATACAGCACTGAAGCAGGCCCTTCGGCCCAACAAGTCCGCTCCAGCCATTGATCACCCAAACACCGCTTCCATGTTATCCCAGTTTCGCATCCTACACATTCAGGGCAATTTACAGAAGCCAATTAAGCTACAATTAAGCTACAAACCTGCAAATCTTTGCAATGTACACTTGGCTAATCGGGATATGGCAATACTCTACTGAACTCTTCGTAAGAAAATCATTTCACTGGGTGTTTGCACTTCGCACAGGTGACAATAAACGCACCATTGAACCATTGAAACCGGAGCACCCAGAGATGACCCACACGGTCACAGGGAGAACATACAAACTCCGCACAGACAGCACCCATAGTCAGGAGTGAACCTGGGTCTCTGGCGCTGTAATGCCCCTGTCCCACTTAGGAAACCTGAACGGAAACCTCTGGAGACTTTGCGCCCCACCCAAGGTTTCCGTGCGGTTCCCGGAGGTTTTTGTCAGTCTCCCTACCTGCTTCCACTACCTGCAACCTCCGGCAACCACCTGCAACCTCCGGGAACCGCACGGAAACCTTGGGTGGGGCGCAAAGTCTCCAGAGGTTTCCGTTCAGGTTTCCTAAGTGGGACATGGGCATAAGGCAGCATCTTAGTTTTAGTTTTAGAGATCCAGGGTAGAAAAAGGCCCTTCGGCCCACCGTGCCGGCCAGCGATACCTGTACACGGTCCCGCACTATCCTACACTCTAGGGACAATTTGGCAATTTTACCAAAGTCAATTAACTTACACATCTGCGCGACTCTGGAGTGTGAGGGGAAACCAGGGCACCCGGAGAAAACCCTCACAGTCACGGGTAGCTCCATACGGACAGCACCCGTGTTCAGGATCGAACCTGGATCTCTGGCGCTGTAAGGCAGCAACTCTACTGCTGCACCCCTGTGACACCCCTATCTCTTTGCAAGGATGGACACATGTGATCATTGGGCAAAGACAGAGCTGTTCTGGTAGCCACCACGAAGGGGCAACTGCACATTGATCTGTCCATGGACACATCTGTTACTGAGCAAACTCTCCCTCCCCCAGCTCACCCACTTCCCTCCTCTCTTTCTCCATCTCTCGTCCACACCTCCACAATATCTCTCACTCCGTCCTCCCACCTCCCACCTCACAGCTGCTGCAGTTGCTTTTAAGATCGATGGAACAGAAGGAGTCAGAGCTGTCACATGCTATTCCTGTTAAGAGGCCCAGATAACAAGGGCCAGAGACCAGGGACCAGGGCCAAACATGGGGGAGCACCAAGGATGGGACTTGACATCATTGTGTGAGAAACACGTCTAGCACTGGGAGGAAGCGGATTTGATGTCGAAGGTATTTTGGTCATGAATGAATCCCCAGCTGAAATCATGGTGGACAATTTTGGAAACAAGTCAGTAAATGAAAGAAAACTCCTCCACGATTCAATCTCATGGAATATGGCATCACAAGCATGACTGGTAGAGTAGCTGCCACACAGCCACTGAGACTTGGGTTCGATCCTGACCTCGGGTGCTGTCTGGGCGGAGTTTGCATGTTCTCCCTGTGGCTGCGTGCTTATCCTCCGGGTGCTCCGGTACTTCCCACATCCCCAAAACGTGCATGTTTGAAGGTTAATTTGGCCCTCTCTGTAAATTGGCCCTAGTGTGCAGTGGGATAACTAGTGTGAACAGGTGATTGATGGTCGGCACGGACTTGATGGGGCGAAGGGCCTGTTTTCATGCTGTATCTCCAAATAAAACTAAACTGTGTGGAAACTTTCCACTGCCAAAACCCTTTCCAATTCCTTCAAAATATCTAACATTTCAACCTATGAGCCAGAATCCATGGTAATTCAGGACTCTCTCCTCAGCATCCCCATCTAGTGCTCAAAAATACGGCAGGAGCGCCTTGTGCTGTGAAACAGACAAATTGGTGGTCAGCAGACACGAGGAATGAATGGCGGAAGGAACAACGCAAATATACGTTGGTGTATCCTGGACAATGCAACTCACACCCTCCAAGACACACTGGCCAACCTGAGGAGCACCTTCAGCAACAGACTGGTTCCACCACGATGCAGAACAGAACACCACAGGAGATCCTTCCTATCAAACTGTACAACTCCTCCCCCTTCTGTCATGGGGTAGACTGAGACTGACTCCCCTCCTCCTCCCCCTCCCCCACCTGCCCAATCTTTGCACATCCCCAATCCTTTCCACTCCTCACTTGACTTTCATGTTTCATGGATCTTGCGTTTTATGACTTTCCGCAGGCCAATTTCCCTCCTGTGGTAAATAAAGTTCCACCGCATCGTATCATATGGTATGACTGGAGAGGTTGGTGTGAGCTCCATACCGATTGTCTCCATGGTGTCCCTCTCTTCTATCAGGAGTTGAGCGCGTGGGATATCAATGTGCATCCTCAGCGTCTGCTGTTGTTTATTCAGCGTGTCGGACGTCCTTGTGTTTTTACTTGAAAGAGACAGAAAGAAAGACCTTAAATAGCTCTGCTCGAGAGTCTTGCTGCCCCGCCTGCAAGTTCGAGGCTTTTAGCATAATAACATTATTATTTCACGTTAAAAGCCGATCGTGAGTCATGGTTTCATTTTTTTAAATTAATTGCAGCCTGCCCAACGTTTGATTATCCGCTTTTTTTGCCCCCAAAATAATTTTAATCAACTATTTACAAAAATGATATGTACAGTACAAAAATACAAACAAACACACCATCATGTTACAAAATAAAGCAAATATTCTTAAACGTTGAATGTTAAATTACTATTTCCCCATCCTTGTTGAATTCCTCCCCCCCACGGTGCCCAACGGTCCCAGAAATCCCCCATGGCGCCCATTCCCTTTCTAAAACCACCCGGGTGTGGACATAACCCCGGAAAAGGGGCAGGCAGCCGGCTCGGGCAGAGCCCTCTTCCGCCTGGTGCGTGACTCGCAGATGGCCAACTTGGCCAGGCCTAGGAGCAACCCAACCAGGACATCTTCGGACCTACCCTCTCTCCCCTCGATGATCTGCTTGACGGACCAGGAATGACCGCAATATGGTGGACTGCAGGAAAAGGCAATGCAGTCCCTGTATCCGGGCAGAGTATTCACACTCAGTGCTCCCTGCAAGGGAGACTGGATTCAGCGTGGAGGCGTGGGCGGTTTGAGTTATCGACAAGCTGGGTCACTATTCCCCAAACTCATTTATGGCTTGGAGAATATAATAGATGCCCCTCACATTACTTATAGGGCCTTGACTCAAACCCAGTCGCAGAAACCCCAGAGGAGCAATTCACTGCCACCACATAAAGAAGGGGAAAAGAAATAAGAGGCAACTGAAGCAAAATAAAACTTGGAAGTGTGGTGCAATTGATTTTGATGAACAATTTACATAAATAACAGCTTGAATTGTAAGCTGTTTGCTGCATCTGGCAATGGAGACGGGATAATTCACAGAGGACTTGTTGAATATAAAGGGCTGGTTTGGTATACATTTGCCTTTAACGCTCAACATTGTCTCATGCTTATATTTATCCAAAATAGGCGAGCGTAATAACATTAAAACAAAAACTGTTCAAAGCAACTGCTTTCAAGCTATTCCCCAGCCTGAATCAAAGTCGTTTTGTTAAGGGTCTAAAGGTATTAACAATATCCGTTCGATGAATATATTTGCTCTTCGTATGCCGTCGAAATAACAGGGCCAATTTGCTGCTAATTTTACGCGAGTTGCAGGAACTTTGAGGAAGGTAGAAATATGATTAAATTATGAAAATCCAAACGTCATTGGGTGCAAATGTTAACGCACCATTCAACCTTTCCAAGGAGGGTTTGATGTGATTTCAATTTAAAAGCATTCAGAAAAGCAAATCCCACCACAGGCAATCGTCAATCTCAATGATGGAGAATCTGACTTTTAAACGCAACCGCTGAAAACTTGATTCCCTCTTCTCGTAGTTGGTTAGCACACTGCTCCGCTGTTCCGCTCCAACCATTATGATCCCAATCCCATTTTGGTTCGCAGGCTGCCGCACCTCTCACCTTCAATCAGTGCCTCTATCCCTCTCAATTCAGCCCACCATGCGATCTGGGACCCATAGAGTGATACAGTGTGGAAACAGGCCCTTTGGCCCAACTTGCCCACACTGGTCAACATGTCCCAGCTACACTTGTCCCACCTGCCTGCGTTTGGTCCATATCCCTCCAAACCTGTCCTATCCATGTACCTGTCTAACTGTTTCTTAAACGTTGGGATAGTCCCAGCCTCAACTACCTCCTCTGGCAGCTCGTTCCATCCACCCACCACCCTTTGTGTGAAAACATTACCCCTCGGATTCCTATTAAATCTTTTCCCCTTCACCTTAAACCTATGACCTCTGGTCCTCAATTCACCTACTCTGAGCGAGAGACTGTGCACCTCCCCGATCTATTCCTCTCATTATTTTATACAGCTCAATAAGATCACCCCTCATCCTCCTGCACTCCATGAATAGACTCCTTGCCTACTCAACCTCTCCCTATAGCTCAGACCCTCTAGACCTGGCAACATCCTTGTAAATCTATTCTGTACCCTTTCCAGCTTGACAACATCTTCCTTATAACACAGTACCCAGAACTGAACGCAACTCTCTGAATGTTCAACTAAACTCCCAGACATGTCCCATGGAGGGAAGACCTTTCAGTTTGTCGACTGGATGAGTCCCATTCGAGATTGACAGATTTCTGACTAGTACGAGTGTCAGGGGTTATAGGGAGAAGGCAGGAGAATGGGGCTAAAAGGGAGAGATAGATCAGCCATGATTGAATGGAGGAGTAGACATATAACCATATAACAATTACAGCACGGAAACAGGCCATCTCGGCCCTACAAGTCCATGCCGAACAATTATTTTCCCTTAGTCCCACCTGCCTGCACTCATACCATAACCCTCCATTCCCTTCTCATCCATATGCCTATCCAATTTATTTTTAAATTATACCAACGAACCTGCCTCCACCACTTCCACTGGAAGCTCATTCCACACCGCTACCACTCTCTGAGTAAAGAAGTTCCCCCTCATGTTACCCCTAAACTTCGGTCCCTTAATTCTGAAGTCATGTCCTCTTTTGATGGGCCAAATGGCCTAATTCTGCTCCTAGAGCTTATGAGAATGTGCAACACTTTGGTCTCATGTGCTGCAGAATTGTGCTTCTCATTTATGCCATACCTGTTGCTAACTTTGCATGCTTTTCCAGTCCGAACTCTTGCTGATTTTAGAGAATTCTGTAATACTTCCGAAGTGTGGCAATTAACTTGTGTCCCAATACTGACAAATTAATATCTGTTGTTCATTGTGGGACAAATATTAGCCAGAAACTAAGGCTGACTCCCTTGTTCTTTTACAAAGCAATGTCAGGGGACCTTAGGGGACAGATGAGAGCAGGCGGCTCATCGAATAACACCTGAAACAACCTCTGACAGTGTAGCAGTTCCTCAGTGCCGCACCACAACATCAGACTAGATTTTGGCTCTGGCGTCAGGCCTAGGTGAATGGTCAACCTGGCCACACATTTTCCCCCACTACCCGCCATATCTAACTTTCGTTCAGCATGAGTAGAAATAGGTGGGCTGCCTGTGGTTTAAGAATGCGCGCAGGGGGTCCAGTGCGGTCTGAAAGAGGAAGCCAGGAGACTATGCACCAGTTTGCATTGGTGGATCAGTGGTGGAGGAAGTTTCCAGTTTCAAATTTCTGTATAATAACTTATCGGATGACCTGGGCCTAGCACATAGATGCAATTACTAAATAGGTGCAGCAGCACTTCTACTTTCTGAGATGCTTAAGAGAGATTTGTCATGTCACCCAATACCATTTACAGATGCACTGTAGAAAGTAGTGTGCAGGAAGGAACTGCGGGCACTGGTTTACACCAAAGATACCGACACAAGATGATCGGAGTAACTCAGCAGTACAGGCAGCATCTCTGGAGAGAAGGGATGGTATCCCAGAAGGGTTTCGGCCCGAAACGTCACCTATTTCCTTCGCTCCATAGATGCTGCTGCACCCGCTGAGTTTCCCCAGCAATTTTGTGTACCTTAGGGATGGTATCCTGACTGGTTGCATCGTGACCAGGTATGGTAAAAGGCCGCAGAGAGAGGTGGATGCAGCCAACCCCACCATCAAAGGCATCTACATGAGGCGCTGGTTCAGGAGGGCTCATCTATCATCGAGGATCTCCACTCTCTGGACCATGAATGCTTCTCCCTCCCAATGTCAGATCACAGGTACAGGAGCCTGAAGGCCCACTAGGTTCAGGGAGAGCTACTTCCCTGACCAACTCTGGAATTTAATGCAACCACTCTGGAATTTAGAAGGGTGAGAGGATATCTTATTGAAACATATAAGATTATTAAGGATTTGGACACGCTAGAGGCAGGAAACATATTCCCGATGTTGGGGGAGTCCAGAACCAGGGGCCATAGTTTAAGAATAAGGAGTAAGCCATTTCGAACGGAGATGAGGAAATACTTTTTCACACAGAGGATTGTGAGTCTGTGGAATTCTCTGCCTCAGAGGGCAGTGGAGTTTGGTTCTCTGGATGCTTTCAAGAGAGAGTTAGATAGAGCTCTCAAAGATAGCGGAGTCAAGGGCAGGAATGGGGTACTGATTGTGGATGATCAGCCATGATCACATTGAATGGCGGTGCTGGCACGATGGGCCGAATGGCCTACTCCTGCACCTATTTTCTATGTTTCTATGTTTCTATCCACTATCTACCTCATTGGAGACCCTCGTCGGACTGGACTTTACTGGCTTTATCTTGCACTAAACGTTATTCATGTTATTTCCTTTATCATGTACCTGTGCACAGAGGATGGCTCGGTTGTAATCGTGTATTGTCTTATCCGCTGACTGCCTAGCACACAACAAGAGCATTTCACTGTACCTCAGTACACGTGACAATAAATTAAACTCAACTCAACTACTGGTGCAAGTAAGACTGCAACTGCACCCAGGCCTCTTTATACTTGTGCACGTGACATTAGACTTGACTTGTTCCATGGCCCTAACAGCAATGTTCAGAGGCTCAGCGAAGCAGAACTAACTCACCCTTTAACCATTTGAATAAAACCAGACCAAACCAGAGGGCACATTTAACATTTGACCATGCGAAAATATACCAGACGCTCACTGCACATTACCTCATTAACATCTCAGCAAGACTTTTGGCATCTGCAAGAGAAGATGATATTTATTAGTTTCGTCGGTCTGAAATCTTTCATTGAGAAAACCTCTGGTAGACGGTTCCATGAGCGTTGAAGTCTCTCACGTAAGAGTTGGTGTCAAAAAATGGCAAATAATGCAGATCATATCAAGAAGATCAACAACAATTTGGACTTAAAACTGTTAATTTTGGACTAAAACACTAAAACTTCACAGCAGAAAACAACAAAAAATTCAACCAGATTTTAACACGGTGACACCAAAAGAAAACCCTATGAATCGAGTTCCAAAGTCTTGGTCGTTGAGCTAGGTTTTAAGGAACGTCTTCGAGGATGAGAAAAGGGGACAGTGGGTTGGAGGAACGTGGGGTGGGGTGGGCAGGGTGGGGAGGGAGTTTGGAGATGAGAGATAGGGCAGCTGGGGGGTAAGATTGATGACGATGAAGAGCTTACAAACTGTAATGCAGAAGGGCAGATTGAAAAGGTTGGACATGTGACAGTGGGCCACTGTAGGAGCAAGAATGGAAAGACCACATGGAGCTGGTGTTCGAAGTAACGGGCGATTTAAGTAACGGTGCTCTTGCGCACCAGGAGGCCATTTTTGCTCCGGCAGAGACATAAGCTGAGATGAAACGGGAAGGTCAGGGGAATCGTTGGGAGGCAATTCCAAGGGATGGGGCTCAGCTAACGGAAAGGATGACTAGCAATGGAGGTGCATTTACATTCCCCGCCATGCAGGGGCTCGGGACTGAAGGAACTCCGAGGTCTCAGACGCCTCAGGGATGGAGGACGTTACAGAATTAGAGAACGTCATGACCGTGTGGAGATTTGCCAACATGTATAAGGAGTGTGGGGCTAATCACGTATCAGATAGCTCGCTTTCATAGAGGCCTGGATAGAGTGGATGCAGAGAGGATGTTTCCACTAGTGGGAGAGTCTAGGACCAGAGCTCATATAGCCTCAGAATTAAAGTACGTTCCTTTAGGAAGGAGATGAGGGGGAATCTCTATAGTCAGAGGGTGGGGAATCTGTGGAATTCTTTGCCACTGAAGGCTGTGGGGGCCAGGTCAGTGGATATTTTTAAGGCAGAGATAGATCGATTCTTGTTCAAGAAGGAACTGCAGATGTTAGAAAATTGAAGGTAGACAAAAGTGCTGGAGAAACTCAGTGGGTGCGGCAGCATCTAGACTGAAGAAGGGTTTCAGTCCGCAACTTTGCCAATTTCATTCGCTCCATAGATGCTGCCACACCCGCTGAGTTTCTCTAGCACTTTTGTCTACCATAGATACGTAGATTCTTGATTAGTACGGGTGTCAGAGGTTATGGGGAGAAGGCAGGTGAATGGGGTTAGGAGGGAGAGATAGATCAGCCATGATTGAATGGCGGAGTAGACTTGATGGGTCGAATGGCTTAATCCTGCTCCTAAAGGCTGATGAATGTATGAACTTATGACTCTTACCCCTCAGTCGCTTCAGACGTTGCTCCCTCCGGCGCCTTCGGACCACAAGGAGCAGGGCAAAGAGGAGCAGGGCAGCCAGCAAGATGCAGGAGATGGTCACCAACATCTTCAGCTCCTCGTTGGTTGCCATTCCATCCTCAGTCTGCACCACTGACTTAATCAACGGTGGAATTGTGCCTGTGCAAGCAAAGATGTCGAAGTTAGCGGGTAGGAAGGAACTGCGGAGGCTGGTCTACATCTCCAATGTCCACATCGGTCCACATCGAAGATGTCTAAGATTGTACCATCTTACAATACAATACAATACAATTTATTTGTTGTCATTTGAACCCAGAGGTTCAAACGAAATTTGGTTTCTGCAGTCATACAAACAAGAAGAAGAACCAAGACACAACACAATTTACACAAACATCCATCACAGTGAATCTCCTCCTCACTGTGATGGAAGGCAACGTCTTATCTCTCTTATTACAATACTCTAAGATAGTAGAGTAATCTTCTGGTTTACACCGAAGATTACTCTCCAAAATGCTGGAGTAACGCAGCGGGACAGGCAGCATCTCTGGAGAGAAGAATGGGTGATGTTTCGGGCCGAGACCCTTCTTCAGACTGAGAGTCAGGGGAGAGGGAGTACAGAGACATGGGTGGGTAAGGTGTAAAATCGACAGCTCAAGCAGATGCTGATAAGGAAATGTAGAATGGTTCATTGTTAGCTCAGGGGAAGGTGACAACGCGGCATACAATCAGTTAAAGTTATTGCTGCACACCAGGCGTGCAGCACTGTGGTATCAGCCTTGAGTGTTCAGCACTGAGAATATTTCCAATCCTCTTTGGAAACCCTGAAGCATTTTCATATCATGGGGTTACACAGCGCAAAATTGGATTTTTCGGCCCATCAAGACAATGCCGAACATAAATCCCATCGCTGAAGATAGACACAAAATGGGCAAATTGAAGTTTTTACTCTCCACTGCATGGTACAATATCGATTTTCTCTCAGCGAGATCACTTTATGATAACTCATTAATGAAATTCATTGCCACAGACACTACGGAGGCCACATCAATCGATATTTATGAGATGGAGATTGACAGATTCTAGATTAGTACAGGTGTCAGGGGTTACGGGGAGAAGGCAAGAGAATGGGGTCGAGAGGTTGACATAGATCTTTAATGATTGAATGGTGGAGTAGACTTGATGGGCTGAATGGCCTAATTCTGTTCCTAGAACATGAACATATCATATACTTATTAAAAGTCTGATCTTGTATATGTGTATATGTGTGTGTATATGTGTGTGTGTATATGTGGTTGTCTTTACATCTGCGCAAAAACACTACGCGGTAACAATTACATTTTTACATATTCTGATTGACATTTTTCCCCTCGATGCAGAGAACACCTTCACTGAACATTTTATGCTTTATTTCTCGACTTATTCTCGACTCATTACTGATTAAAAGTCTAAAAAAGTCAAAAGACTTTGAATTCAAAACGACCAGCTTCAACTGATGACGTCACAATGGCTCGGATAGCAGTGATCAGCTTCACTTAAGATTTCATCCTATATTTCATGTGATTCGTGATTATAGCTCTAAAAATGCCAACGTTAACAAGATTTTTACATATTCTGATTCACATTTTCTCCCTCTAAGCAGAGAACACCTTCACTGAACATTTTATGCTTTATTTCTTGACATTACTGATTAAAGTTTAAAAGAATCAAAGACTTTGAATTTTAAACAACCAGCTTCAACTGATGACGTCATAATAGCTTGGCTAGCAGTGATCAGCTTCACTGAAGATTTCAGCCTCCCGTGGGGCCTACGGGTAGAGAACAGGTGCGTTGGGGGAGCAGACCCAACGGATCTGCACTTGGCCTAGTTGTGTATGAAATCATGGGAGGAATAGATCAGTTAGATGCACAGAGTTTCTTGCCCAGAGTAGGTGAACCAAGGAGAAGAGGACAAAGGTTTAAGGTGAAGGGAAAAAGATTTAATAAGAATCTGAGGGTATACTTTTCACACAAAGGGTGGTGGGTGTATGAAACAAGCTGCCAGAGGAGGCAGTTGAGGCAGGGACTATCCCAACATTTAAGAAACAGTTAGACAGGTACATGGATTGGACAGTTTTGGAGGGATATAGACCAAATGCAGGTAGGTGGGACTAGTGTAGCTGGGACATGTCGGCCGATGTGGGCAAATTGGGCTGAAGGGCTTATTTCCACACTGTATCACTCCATGAATCTATCTATGACTCTATGAACTTATGAACTGAATGAGGAAACAGTTCTGTTCAGGAACCAGTTATACCATTGAAACATCTCAACCTCCTTCATACAATAGAAGGGTCATTCTGAGTAACGGGGTGTGAAGGTGGAGCTTAATCTTAAAATGGAGAGCCAGTTCTTTGCAAATAATATCAAGGAAATGGAGATCTGGACCACTCCACTCTCTCCTTAAAGCTGTTGGAACCAGTCTGAAATATTGTCAGGTAAGGTTATTAGGAGCTGATGCATGATAAAAAACAGACCAGGCATGATTAAACTTGGATGGTGGAGCACATGAGGAGAACAAATGGCAACAATGCTGAGTCAGGTCCCAAGCCTGAAGCTTAGACAAAGCTTCCAATTCAATATGGGGCGGCACGGTGGCGCAGCGGTAGAGTTGCTGCCTTACATAGCCAGAGACATGGGATCGATTCCGACTACGGGTGCTGTCTGTACAGAGTTTGTACGATCTCCCCGTGACCTGCGTGGGTTTTCCCTGCACATTGCAGGACTGTCTTTCAGAAAGTTGGTATTATGGTGTGTCTTCACAGCTAGCTCCAGCAACCTGTGTTTAATCCTGACCTCTGCTGCTAACTGTGTGGAGCATGCATGTTCTCCCTGTGGCCATATGGGTCTCCGGTTTTCTCCTACATCCCAACGAGGTGAGAGTTGGTGCTTCATTGGCCTTTTATCTCTAGTGTGTGGGTGAGTACTGGAACTGATGGGAATGTAGTGAGAATGCATTACAGGGAAAATAACTGCCATTGATTCAATGGGCCAAACGGCCTCATGTCATAAAATAGTGATGTTCTCTCTCTCTCTCTCTCTCCCCCTCTCTCCCCCTCTCTCCCTCTCCCCCTCCCTCCCCCTCTCCCCCTCTCTCCCTCTCTCCCTCTCCCCCTCTCCCCCTCTCTCCCTCTCTCATAGACATAAACATCATGGTCAAGAGCAAAGTGTTATTTATCCCTGCCCTGGTTAATATTTAGTCACCAGTCATTGAAAATAACACCAGAATCTTATTATTCACTTATTATGTGCAGACTCGTTGAATAATATCTTAAGGATCTTTGATCATCATTGATGGTGATAGGTGGGCATTTGATTTGACCATCTCACTCAAGTCAGGACATCTTCAACAATACTGCAGCTTATGCCCCTGTCCCACTTAGGAAACCTGAACGGAGACCTCTGGAGACTTTGCGCCCCACCCAAGGTTTCCGTGCAGTTCCATGAGGTTCCCACTACCTGCAACCTCCGGCAACCACCTGCAACCTCCGGGAACCGCACGGAAACCTTGGGTGGGGCACAGTCTCCAGAGGTTTCCGTTCAGGTTTCCTAAGTGGGGCAGGGGCATAAGGCATGTAGCAATGTAGTATCAGTCTAGATTGTTGGTCAGAGAGGAAATTTCCAACCCTCTTTGGAAACCCTGAGGTATTTTCATATCAGAAGGTTATAAATCGCAGAGTTCGATTTTACAGCCCACTAAGACAATTCCGAACATCCAACAGCCCAACATAAATCATATTTTATGCTGAAGATAGTTACAAAATGCTGGAGCAACTCAGCGGGCCAGGCTGCATCTCTGAAGGAAAAGGAATAGGTGACCTTTCGGGTCGAAACCCTTCTTCAGACTCGATCTGAAACATCAGCTATTCCTTTTCTCCAGAGATGCTGCCTGACCCGCTGAGTACTCCAGCATTTTGTGTCTATCATTGGTGTAAAACAGCATCTGCAGTTCCTTCCTACATATTTTATGCTCCTGACACACCCATCAACTTGGCCTTAAGTGGCCCAACCACCCATCAACCCTGGTCCCATGAGAGCACAGTAAACAATGACTCACTGGTGTAATTCCATTGAATGCCATAAACCTCTGTATTGATTAGGTCTTTCAGAAAAGCTTCCAAGAAATTGTAGCTCAAAAGTGCTAGCTCTGAAGGGATGGCGGGACTGACATATGATGAAAGAATAGGTCGACTGGGCTTGTATTCACTGGAATTTAGAAGGATGAGAGGGTATCTTATAGAAGCATATAAAATTCTAAAGGATTGGACAGCCTAAATGCAGGAACATTTTTCCCCATGCTGGGGGAGTCCAGAACCAGGGGTCACAGTTTAAGAATAAGGGGTAGGCCGTTTAGGACTGAGATGAGGAAAAACATTTTCACCCAGACAGTGGTGAATCTGTGGAATTCTCTGCCACAGAAGGCAGTGGAGGCCAATTCACTGGATGTTTTCAAGAGAGAGTTAGATTTAGCTCTTAGGGCTAACAGAATCCAGGGATATGGGGAAAATGCAAGCATGGGGTACTGATTTTGGACGATCATATTGAAAGGTGGTGCTGGCTCAAAGGGCCGAATGGCATCTATTTTCTAAAGCACGATTGTAAAACGTCACAACAAACTGGAGCACTTAAAAATCTAAAAATGGTTGCCGACTTGCTCAAACTAATTTTTGTACCAGTCAAATTTGATTTTGGAGAATTCATTGTCTTGGAGGTAATTTTTTTAATGAATAAAGGTGGTGCCCCTTTTCAATATTTTTAATTTTTAATTTTTTAATAGATTACTATGGTGCCATTCCACTGACTGCACCTCTGCATTACAGAGGATTTTTTTTTTGCACAAATAAAAGAGATAACATGTTTTAGGACGACTTGAACAATGTAATAATCTTCGAGCTGTATGATTTATAGGTGGAATTAAATTGTACTCTCCAGAGCTCTGTACTTAAGGAGCATTGTCGTGTGTTGACATTTAAGACAATTTAGTTGCACTCCCTGTAACCATAGAAACACAAGCCAATAAACGGTATTTAAGTCCTGGATAGAAATAAAAGGTATCTTTTCATCGAAAAGACATGGGTAATGCTCTAATGCATGTACTGACCATTTTAGAAAATATTCTTTCTTGCTGATCAAAAATTAATGGATTTTGTTATTTTCATTTTCTTAGAGACTGCACTTGTAGCAACCATAGCGATTGCTACTGATCGACAATATTTAACCACATGAATTCTTCTTGCAGCTTAAACTGGGAATGTTACAAATTCAAGTCTTCTTGATACCTTCTTCACTTTGGTCGCTACAGTTGTTCCTGCAAATGGTTGAGTTATCGATTGTGGATGGTGGATTTTTCACATGCTATCACATCTACTGTGGTGGCAAGATTCAGGACGCATTGAATCTAGCCAGGCCATGTAAGAAGATAAGAAATATTGGCAGGAATTTGCCTCAGAGGTGCCCAAGACTGCGCGTGTAGGAAGGAGCTGCAGATGCTGGTTTGCACAGAAGATAGGCACAGAATGCTGGACTAACTCAGTGGGTCAGGCAGCTTCTCTGGTGGGAAGGAATGGATAACGTTTCGGGTCGAAATGCCTGAAGAAGGGTCTCGACCTGAAACATCACCCATTCCTTCTCTCTTGAGATGCTGCCTGGCCCGCTGAGTTACTCCATCATTCTGTGTCTATCTTCTGTTTAAACCAGCATCTTCCTACACAAGAGAAGAAACTTGCTTCACTGACCATTGTTGCCCACAGTTCCATTTTTTCAGTCTGAACCCATAACCTCTCCCACAGTTCAATAATCTGTCTGTCTCAGCCTTGCACAAACCTAATAAGAGCATAAGGACGCAAGTACATTTGACCATTCCCTCTGTTCCCCTCTCCCATCAGGAAAAAGGTATGGAAGTGTGGAAATGCGCACCTCCGGATTCTGGGACAATTTCTTCCCAACTGTTATCAGGCAACTGAACCATCCAACCAACAATTAGAGAGCAGTCTTGAGCTACTATCAACCTCATTGGTGACCCTCAGACTATCTTTAATCAGACTTTGTTCCATGCTTCCAAGATGGCACCCAACACAAGCAACTATTTGCAGATTTTCACACAGAGAGTTGTGAGTCTGTGGAATTCTCTACCTCAGAGGGCGGTGGAGGCCGGTTCTCTAGATACTTTCAAGGGAGAGCTGGATAGGGCTCTTCATGATAGCGGAATCAGGAGATATGGGGAGAAGGCAGGAACGGGGTACTGATTGGGGATGATCAGCCATGATCATATTGAATGGCGGTGCTGGTTCGAAGGGCCGAATGGCCTACTCCTGCACCTATTGTCTATTGTCAGATCTACAATCACATATTACAATCACTCTAACGTCTAAATCTGTACTCCTACAGCAACACTTCTTATATCTATATATGTAAATGGCTGGATTGTAATCTTTCCGCTGACTGGTTAGTACACAACAAAAGCTTTTCACCGTAAGTTGGCACACGTGACAATAAACAAAACTGAATGGCACACTGAGTCCGTGCCGAGCAGCGATCCCCAGACACTAACACTGTCCTACACACTAGGGATAATTCTACCAAGTCAATTAGCCTAGAAACCTGCATGTCTTTGGAGTGCGGAAGGAAACCGGAGATCCTAGGGAAACCCACGCAGGTTACAGGGAGAACATACAAACCCCGTACAGACAGCACCCGCAGTCAGGATCGAACTTGGGTTGCTGGCGCTGTAAGGCAGCAACTCTACCGCTGTGCCACCGTGCAACCTGTTGAGTCATCGAGTCATACTCATACAGCATAGAAACAGGCCCTTTGGCCCAACTTGCCCACACCGGCCAACTTGCCCCACCTGGCCCCTGTCCCTCTAAACACTGGCCTACCCATTGAGGTGAATTTCCTCATTAACTGTCTGACTGTGTTTCCCGAGCCATCATCACAAACCTCTTTTGAACACTTAAATGGAGTTTCCTTTGCACCGCTACTGAAGTAATGGGAGATGAATCGCTGCGAGGATATTCTGATCTGCGGTGGCCTGCTGAGCAATTTATTTGCAATATATAAGGCTGTGTTATTCCATTGTATTACACAGAAGTTCAATCATCATAATATATCAAGGCATGCTGTTTCTCCGTAATATATGTGCCCTGGTAATGATACAGCATTGCCTCGTAATACAGTATACGGGTTCACTGACTATAACGGAGTCTTAATGGCACAATCTGGAAAAGCTTCTTTCATTCCCAGCAGGCATAAATATCTAACACTTTAACTCACCTTCCCATTCCCACACCGATTTTTCTGTCCAGGGCCCTCCTCCACTGTCAGAGTGAGTCCCAACGCAAACTGGAGGAACAGCACCTCATAGTTTGCTTGGGGAGATTTTCGTAGAGTTGGAGGGAAGGGAAGGGAATAGTCTGAAGAAGGGTCTCGACCCGAAACGTCGCCTATTTCCTTCGCTCCATGGATGCTGCCTCACCCGCTGAGTTTCTCCAGCATTTTTGTCTACCTTCATACTTTGCTTGGGCAGCTTACAACCCAGCGGTAGGAATGTTGAAGTCTGAAGAAGGGTCTCGACCCAAAACGACACTAATTCCTTCTATACAGAGATAATGCCTGTCCCGCTGAGTTACTCCAGCATTTTGTACCTATCTTCGGTAAGAATTTTGATTTCACTAACTTCAAGTAACCCTTGCTTTCCCTCTCTCTCCGTCCCTCTCCCACCCTATTTCTCCGACTGGTTTCACCGTCCTCCTGATTAATTTTACTGTTTGTATGCCTCAATGTCACCTTCCCCTCAGCCAACAGTAAACCATTCTTCATTTCCTTGATCCACAACAACCTTACATTCTCTTTGTACCCTTCCATATCTCCAGTATCCCTCTCCCCTGTCTGTCAGTCTGAAGAAAGGCTTCGACCAGAGATGCTGCCCGTCCCACTGAGTTACTCCAACATTTTGTGTCTACACTCCAAAGACATACAGGTTTGTAGGTTAATTGGCTTGGTTTAATTGTAAATTGTCCCTGGTGTGTGGGTCGGCGCGGACTTGGTGGGCCGAAGGGCCTGCTTCCACACTGTAACTCTAAACTAAACTAAACTGAAGTCATTCTTAATGCTACGTTGGTTTTAAGAGGCAATAAGAGAGTTAAATTAGGATGTGAATATTTTTGCTCTGCCAAAAAGAACAGATTTTTTGTCCTGTGGTGTAGAGGAATCAGTGCCAACATCAGTGCTTCTGCCAAGACTTTGAGTGTTGGTAAAATGATCTTCCACAGAATAAAAAGCGTGTTTGTAGTATAGCGTGTTGGCTGCGTTCCAAGACAATTTAAATATTATAATAAATACTTCGCCTACATGTCGAATGGCACACGAGACAATGTAGTTTTACATCCACAACATCCTCAAAGTAGCTCCCATCATGAACATCCTAGATTACATGGACGGGACATTAGTCTGATTCAAACCCTTCACACAGAGAAGCATTGAGACACAACGGGTGTGGACGAGGGATGGAGGGACATCTATTCCCATTGGGAGGGAATCTCAATGGACCTCACTTGTGCGGCACAGTGGTGCAGCTGGTAGAGCTGCTGCCTCAGTGCACCAGAGACCCGGGTTCGATGCTGACCTCGAGTGATGTTTAGTTTCGAGATACAGCGTGGAAACAGGCAACTTCAGTCCACCGTGTTCGCGCCGACCAGCGCTCCCCGCACATTAACACTATCCTAAGCACACCAGAGACAATTTACATTTACACCAAACCAATTAACCTACAAACATGTACGTCTTTGGAATTTAGTCTAGATATACAGCGCGGAAACAGGCCCTTCGGTCCACCGAGTCTGCACCGACCAGTGATTCCCGCACATTAACACTATCCTACACACACTAGGGGCAATTTACACTTATACCAAGCCAATGTACCTACAAACCTGTACGTCGCTGGAGTGTGGGAGGAAACCGAGGATGTCACGGGGGGAATGTGCATATTTCGTACAGACAGCACCCGTGGTCAGGATCGAACCCGGGACCAGGGCCTCTGGCATTGTAAGGCCGTAACTTTACTGCTGCGCCACTGTGCTGCTCTAGTTGGAATATTCTCCTCGTGACCACATGTTTTTCCCCCGGGGGCTCTGGCTTGTTCCCACATCCCAAGGACGCGCGGGTTTGCAGGTTAATCATCACTATCATATCTGCCTCCACCACCAACCCTGGCAGCACATTCCAGTTATGCAACACTCTCTGTGGGAACAAAAACATGCCCAGCATATTCCCTTCCATTTTTGCCTTTCAGATTCAGATTCAGATTCAATTTTAATTGTCATTGTCAGTGTACAATACAGAGACAACGAAATGCATTTAGCATCTCCCTGGAAGAGCGACGTAGCAAATTATTTGACACAGGAGACTCTAATGCTGTGGCCTCTCATCCTTCCCACATTGGGAAATACCGTTCTGACTGTCTACCCTATCTATGCCTCTCATAGGTTTATATACTTACCACCTTGAAATTCTTGGGGCTGGAAAGGTACTTCAGTCATGTGCAGTGGTTTGGGGAATCAGAATTTGGTTTGGAATTCCATTCTAACCCATCTCATTCCTCTTCTCCCTTGATCCGAAGTTTCAAAGCAATGAGTGGCCACCTCTACCATCTTGACATCACTGGACTACAAAGTAATACTAAGAGGGGGAATGAGACTGATGGGACTGCTCTGGTGGGAGCTGTCTAGGATTTAATGTGTTAAATGGTCTCCTGTGTCAACTTAAGAAATAAGATGGCAGGTATCGGCAGCATGAAGGCTGACACCAGAAATTCCTGATGGTTCAGGCTTCCATTCAGTCAATGACTTTCATAAGTTCATATGTGATAGGAGCAGAATTAGGCCATTCACTCCATTAAGTTTACTCCGCCATTCAATCATGGCTGATCTATCACTCCCTCCAAACTCCATTCTCCTGCCTTCTCCCCATAACCCCTGACACCCGCACTAATCAAGTATCTACCTATCTCTGCCTTTAAAATATCCATTGACTTGGCCTCCACAGCCGTCTGTGGCAATGAAGTCTACGATTAACAATTATCTGACTAAAGAAATTCCTCCTTAGCTCCTTTCTGAAGAAACGTCCTTTAATTTTGAGACCATGACCTCTGGTCCTAGACTCTCCCACTAGTGGAAACATCCTTTCCACATCATTCTGCTGGCGAACTGTGGGACAGGTTGGTAGGGGAGAGGACAACAACAACTCACTTACAGACGTGATCATGGCTGATCATCCACAATCCGTACCCCCGTTCCTGCCTTCTCCCCATATCCCTAAGAAACAATTAACCCTCAAGTCTGTGGAGTGTGGGAGGAAACCGGAGCTCCCGTAGAAAACCCACGTGGTCACAGGAAGAACACGCAGCCTCCAATACAGACAGTACCCGTAGTCAAGATCGAACCTGGGTCTATGGTGCTGTGAAGCAGCGACTATACCACTGTACCATGTTCTCCTGAGATGTTGCCTGACCTATTGAGTTACTCCAGCACTCTGTGTCTTTTTTGTAAACCAGCTTCTACAGTACTTTATTTCTATCATTCTTTTATAATCTCTCCTTCGTGTCCTATCTGAACATGATCTTTCCCCTTCCAAAACCCCAAATGCACATGACTAAAACACAAGGGACCCAACAAAAGCTTTTCACTGTACCTCGGTACACGTGACAATAAACTAAACTGAACCATTTTGTTACGACAAAGACACTGAGTCCTGGATACGTGTTGGGATAAATAAGTCAAGCAAATTGTCAATCAGAATTAGATACTTGTGATAATTTAATCCTCAGTAGAGTTGCTGCCTTACAGCGCTAGAGACCCGGACTCGATCCTGACTATGTGTGCTTGCCCGGACGGAGTTTGTACGTTCTCCCCGTGACCTGCGTGGGTTTTCTCCAGGTGCTCCGGTTTCCTCCCACACTCCAAAGATTAGTTTAGTTTAGTTTAGAGATCCAGTGAGGAAACAGGCCCTTCAGCCCACCGGGTCCGTGCCGACCAGTGATCCCTGCACCTTAACACTACGCTACACCCACTATTGTAAGCCAATTAACCTACAAACCTGTACGTCTTTGGAGCGTGGGAGGAAACCGAAGATCTCGGAGAAAACCCACGCAGATCACGGGGAGAACGTACAAACTCCGTACAGACAGCACACGTAGTCAGGATCGTACCTGGGTCTCCGGTGCTGCAGTCGCTGTAAGGCAGCTGCGCCACTGTGATGTTCAGATTTGTAGGTTAATTGGCTTTGGTAGAGATTGTAAAATAGTCTCTAGTGTGTAGGATAGTGTTCGTGTGCGGGGATCGCTGCTCGACGCAGTTTTGGTGGGCCGAAGGGCCTGTTTCCGCGCTCTTAATCTCTAAAGTAAACTAAACTAAACTAATTAGCCTAGCTCAATATGAGCCGACCCTTATTAGCTACTGAGGTCTTCCACAGCCTAGTAACTCATCAGCCGATGATGAACAATAGATGGGAAAAAGTTTATTGGAGAACCATTTTGTTTGCCTCAGCCACAGGTCATAAATTGAAATGAAACATGAGGCAATAGGGCAATTGCACATTGACAAAAACATAAAGTTATTTCACAATAGAGCCAATTTTTATTTTGTCGTAAAGATTTTTCAGGTATTTTCCTCAGCCAATCTGAAACAGATGATGGTAATATATGGCCATTGTCAATGTGGGCTACGGGTCACGTCTCAGAGGGAAAAAGGGAAATAATTCCATTTGATCAGCGCCACTCGTAACCTCAGAATGCACTTTCATAGATTCTAGGAGCAGAATAAGTCTACTCCACCATTCAATCTTTGCAGATCACTCTTTCCCTCCCAAGCCCATTCTCCTGCCTTCGCCCCATAGCCCCTGACATCCTTAGCATTTTACAGAGCATAAAATATTTGGTAGAGTAATTCTGTTCTTGGTGGAGACATGGTCACCAATTTTTTCACACAAACATGCCACCCAACAGCACTGTAATAATGACCAGTGAGCAAGAAACTGGAATAGGTTTCAAAGCTAACTTAAACACTGTTCAGTTTAGTCATTAGTTATTAATTACACAAACATAATATTAGCGACGGAGTTAAACCAATGACAATACATTCTTCATCTCGAGCCTTTGTCACTTACTCCACCCATCTGCCAATCAACCACCCCCCCCCGCATTCCTGTATCCACCTATCACTCACCAGACTTTGTCCTGCCTTCCACCTATTTTCCAGCTTTCTGCACCCCCCCCCCCCTTCTACAATCAGTCTGAAGAAGGGTCCTGCCCCAAACATCACCTCTTCATTCTCTCCACAGATGCTGCCTGATGTGCTGAGTCACGCCAGCACTTGGTGATTCCTGCATCTGCAGTTCCTTGTGTCTGGGCAACACATTCTTGCTACATTTATACAGGGCTTTGTTGAGACCACGCCTGTAGTATGTTGGGCAATTTTGACCTTGCCAAAGAGGGCAGCACGGTAGCGTAGCGGTAGAGCTACTGCTTTACAGCGCCAGAGACCTGGGTTCGATCCTGACTACGGGTGCAGTCTGTATGGAGTTTATACATACTCCCCGTGACCATCTTAGATTTTCTCAGAGATCTCCTGTTTCCTCCCACACTCCAAAGACGCACAGGTTTGCAGGTTAATTGCCTTGGTATCAATGTATATTGTTCCTAGTGTGTGTAGAATAGTGTTGATGTGTGGGGATCGCCGGTCGGTGTCAACTCGGTGGGTCGAAGGGCCTGTTTCTGCACAATATCTCAAAACCAAACTAAACTAAGGTTCAAGAAAGATTCATTGATGATGGTGAGTTTACAAATTGAGGAGAGATCAGATTGACTAGGTTTGTGCAAAAAAAAACAAAGTGCTGGAGGAACTCAGTGGGTCAGGTAGCATCTGATGAAGGATATGGACAGACAACATCTTGGGTTGGGACCTCTCTTCATATTGTTCCGAGTCCCAACCCGAAACGTGTCAGCCTATTTCCCGCCACAGATGATGTCCGACATCTTGAGTTCCACTAGCATTTTGTTTTTTGCTTAAGATTCCAGCATCTGCAGCCCTTTGCACCTCTAATTGGCCAGGGTTGTATTCGCTGAAGTTTGGAAGGAAGAGAGTTAAAACTAACAAAATGCTAACAGGAAGTGGAGAGGATATTTCCCTGCCCAGGGAACTGGAACAAGAGGTCATAGTCTCAGGATACGAGGTCAAACACAAGTGGTTGGGGGTGAGAGGGGAGAGGGGAGAGGTTTAAGAGAGATTTGTGAGGCACTTTTTTTTCCACACAAAGAGTGGTTGGTGCCTGGAACATGTTGCCAGGGGAGATAGCAGATGCAGACACAACAGCAACTTAGTCATGGTCATAGAGGCATACAGCATGGAAACAGGTTCCATATGCTTCCATAAGATCTCTCCTCAGCCTCCTACACTCCAAGGAATTATAATCCAACCTCTCCCAAAATCTCTGGTTCTTGAGGACTGACATTAGACTGACATCTAAAGTAAACATATATAGTGAACATTTGTGTAGGAAGGAACTGTAGATGCTGGTTTAAACTGAAGATAGACACAAAATGCTGGAGTAACTCAGCGGGACAGGCAGCATCTCTGGAGGGAAGGAAAAGTAAACAACAACCATTCCTTCTCTCCAGAGATGCTGCCTGTCCCGCTGAGTTTCTCCAGCATTTTGCGTCTATAGTGGATAGGATCAGTAAGGTCACCAAGGAAGTACTCACTCCCATCGTCGTTGGGGGTGGCAAACTCCGCCTGCTTCTCCGCACAGCCGGCACTGTTGCACACCGTCATCTGCAGCTCGTACCACGTGGCTCCCTGCAGGTCGTACAGGATGTAGGCCTTGGACAGCGTGGTGCGCTGCGCCGTGGTCCAGGCCGCCGTCCCAAACGGCCGGTGCTCCAGCGTGAACGTGGTGATGGGGCATCCGCCGTCCACCCAGCCGACAAGGTTCAGCCGGATCCTCGTGGTGTTAATGCTGGAGAACAGCTCCTGCTCCTTGGCAAACTGTGGCTCTGCAGGGAGACAGAATTACAGTCATAGAGAGAGTGATACATAGTGCGGAAACAGGCCCTTCGGCCCAACTTGCTCACACCGGCCAACATGTCCCAGCTACACTAGTCCCACCTACCTGCGCTTGGTCCATATCCCTCCAAACCTGTCTTGCCCATGTACCTGTCTAACTGTTTCTTAAGGGTTGGGATAGTCCCAGCTTCAACTATCTCCTCTGGCAGCTTGTTCCATACACCCATCATTGATATCATTAGATTATTTCTAATCCATTTTTAAAAAACATGTCCTTTTGCAGAATAAACCAAAGCCTTGGATTCCAACCCCGCCAAGTCTACGATGTATTATTCTGTTGCGTCATGTTTCTCCTTTTAGAAGACAGTAAATTCTCTTTTTAAGATCATAGAACATGGAACAGGCCCTTCGGCCCACAATGTGTGTGCTGAACATAAGGCCAAGACAAACTGCACATAATCCATATCCCTTCATACCCTGCACATCCAAGTGCCTGTCCATATATTCCTCTTTTTAAGAATGTTGTACATTCTCCCTTTTATGAACAGTATGTATTTGTGGAATTATTTGCCACAGAAGGCTGTGGAGGCTAAGTCAATGGATATTTTGAAGGCAGAGATAGATAGATTCTTGATTGATACAGGTGTCAGTGTTATGGGGAGAAGGCAGGAGATTGGGGTTGAGAGGGGAAGTTAGATCAGAATTGATGGGCCGAATGGCTTAATTCTGCTATCACTTATGAACTTATGAATTGATGTATCCCCCCTTGTTAAAAAACACTGTTTATTCTGCATTGAAGAACATTATATATTCACCATTTAAGAACACTGCACCTTCCCTTTTTTAAGAATACTTTTAAGAATGTTTCCTATTTATCATGCATGTCTTTCTCTTAAGAACAGCCTTATTAGGTTTTGACCTGCACAGGCTATAAAGGAGCAGGTTTATGCTTTATTTTACCAAGAGGTAAAAAGCTTTGATTACTAAAATGGGAACTCAATTGTCAGAGTTTGCAAGTAGAAACATGGAAGCCAATACCATTATCTCATTTCTTGGACATAACATGGAAGGTATAAGAAAAAACTGCAGGTGCTGGAAAAATCGAAGGTGGACAAAAAATGCTGGAGAAACTCAACGGGTGAGGCAGCATCTATGGAGCGAAGGAATTGGCGACGTTTCAGGTCGAGACCCTTCTTCAGGTTTGCAAGTTAATTGGTTTGGTAGAATTTTAAATGGTCCCTAATGTGTGCAGGATCGTGTTAATGTGCGGGGATCGCTGGTTGGTGCGGACTCCGTGGGCTGAAGGGCCTGTTTCCGCGCTGTATCTCTAAAAAAAGATTGAAAAAATGATAGAGAACTCTAACCTAAACTGAGCCACATATTGAAAAAGGGTCATGGTTCTGGGGGGGGGGGGGGGGGGGGGGGGGACTTTATGAACGTTTAGAGCAAATATTTTCTTCAAATAAGCTCCAGGACCTCACTACAATTTCCACTCCAATGATCCATAAAAATTGCCGTTTGTTATGATATCCACATCTGTAAAACCAACCGAAAACTATCCGTTTTCCTACTGCAAGATCTCACTGCAAAAACAGCCAGAAGGCAAGTTGAAGATCATTTCTGATGAGTGGGTATTTGAGGTGGATGGGCAAAAGATGATTGCAGCATCAACTCACTACTTGTGTGTCTTAGTCCAGAATTACAGCTTTCCTTCTGAGTTTACTCCGACATTCAATCATGGCTGATCTATCTCTCCCTCCTAATCCCATTCTCCTGCCTTCTCCCCATAACCCCTGACACCTGTACTAATCAAGAATCTCTCTGCCTTAAAAAATATCCAGTGACTTGGCCTCCACAGTCTTCTGTGGCAAAGAATTCCACAGATTCACCACCCTCTGACTAAAGAGATTTCTCCTCATCTCCTTCCTCGAAAGCCCACGCAGGTCACGGGGAGAATGTACAAACTCCGCACAGACTAGCTCCCGTAGTCGGGATGGAACCCGGCTCTCTGGCGCTAGTAGCGCTGAAAGGCAGTATCTCTACCGCTGCGCCACTGTACCTCACCGATTCTGTGCATTTGACAATAAACTCAACTCGATTTAGATCCACTTGAAACGCCTCCATTAGTCTCATTGCAGGAACAAAAACATCCTTATTTTTCTTCAGAGATTACCATACTTAACCATGGTTGTGGCCAACCTATACATTGCCTCGTGTTTATATAGTCCCCAAACGCCCAGCGTTTCTCTCACTATGGAGGATTGTTGTACTTACTATTCTATTCAATATTTTTGTTTATTAATTTTATAAATAATGCACACGTCAAAGAAATGTAGGGCACTACTTCTGCCCGCGTCTCTTCACAGCTCACACTGGGGATAAAGCTGGAGTTTGCTGCTTATTATTGGCTGCATTTCCTTAACAAATTTCGTATTTTCATAATGCTTTTCCAATTTGTTTTTCGTATTTTAATTTGCTGGTTTTTATTATCAGAGGCAGAGGATCGCCAAATGGATCAGAGATTTGTCGCCCTCTGGTGGATGTTAAAAATTACTTCGGAACATTTTAAACACTAAGCCGTTTAGATAAACAGCGCAGAATCAGACCCTTTGGCCCACCGAGACCGCACCGACCAGCGATCCCCTGTACACACTAACACTATCCTACACACACTGGGGACAATTTACTAATCTTACCAAAGCCAATTAACCTACAAACCTGCACGTCTTTGGAGTGTGAGAGGAAACCAGAGCACCCGGAGAAAACCCACGCAGGTCACGGGAAGAAGGCACAAGCTCCGTACAGACAGCACCCGTGGTCGGGATCGAACCTGGGTCTCTGGAGCTGTAAGGCAGCAACTCTACCGCTGCGCCACCGTGCTTTTTACATCATGCCTTTCAAGTCTTCATCATCTCTTGTTGACATTAACACGGTCATTCGACAGATACGACGGTGGGCGTGGCATGGTGGCACAGCGGTAGAGATACTGCTTTACAGCGCTAGAGACCCGGGTTCGATCCTGACTATGGGTGCCGTCTGTACGGAGTTTGTACATTCTCCCCATGACCTGCGTGGGTTTTCCCCGGGATCTCCAGTTTCCTCCCACACTCCAAAGACGTGCAGGTTTTGTAGGTTAATTGGCTTGGTAAAATTGTCGCTTATGTGTGTAGGATAGTGTTGATGTGTGGGGATCGCTGGTCGGCGCGGACTTGGTGGGCCGAAGAGCCTGTATCACGAAACTAAACTAAACTAAATGATAGTGGCGTTTAAGAAACGTTTAGATAGGCACAGACACATGCAGGGAGCGGAGGGATATGGAGCACTGCAGGCAGAAGAGATTAGTTTAATTTGGCATCAAGTTCATTTGGCAAGGGCAATGTGGGCCGGAGGGCCTGTTCCTGCGTTGTACTGTTCAGTGAAACATCATCTGTCCATTCCCTCCCCAAAGGCTGCCTGACATGCTGAGTTCCTCCTGCACTTTGCGTTTCGCTCAAGACTCCAGCATCTGCAGTTCCTTGCATCCCCATGAGCCTCCAGACAATGGTGTGTTCGCCTTTCATTCCCAACTTCAACGTCTGACAGGAATAAGGCCAGGGTAAGACACGGCGGGGGGGAGGCGCGGGGGGAGGCGCGGGGCGGGGGCGGGGCGGGGTGGGGCGGGGGGGGGGGGGGGGGGGAGGGAACATATCCCTGTTCCAGCAAGGAGGAAGTTAAAGTATTTTTTCTGGGAAATCACTCATGCATGACCCCGTGTAGTCTTTTGATCTTTGGAACCGGCAATTTTAGTAACCATAGAAACCCGACTGCAGCTCCAGGGCAAAATGTGTCAGTGAAATGGAAGTCGAGTGAAGGGAGAGGTAAACTTACTTCCACACAGCAGTCCTCTGTGTAGTTAGACTGCACGCAAGTGAAGCAAGTGGCAGCTGGTGCAGCTATTTTTCAGTGCAGGTCTGCAGTGCTTTCTCAGTGTCATAGAGTCAAGGAGTCATAAGGCACAGAAACAGGTCCTTCAGCCCAACTTGTCCATGCTGACCCCATTCACGCTAGTCCAACCTGCTCGTGTTTGGCCCACATCCCTCGAAACCTGGTTTAAATCGAAGTTAGACACAAAATGCTGGAGTAACTCAGCGGGACAGGCAGCATCTCTGGAGAGAAGGAATGGGTGATGTTTTGGGTCGAGACCCTTCTTCAGTCTGGTGCTGCCTGTCCTGCTGAGTTACTCCAGCATATTGTGTCTTCCTTTCCTAACCATGTACCTTTCCGAATGTCTTTTAAATTGAGTGAGAGAGAGAGAGAGAGAGAGAGAGAGTGGAGGTGAGAGGAGAGGAGAGAGAGGGGGAGAGGAGAGGAGAGAGGGGTGATAGAGAGAGGGAGAGGGAAGATGAGAAGAGAAGGAGAAGAGAGGTGAGAGAAAAAAGAACGGTGGAGTGGCTCGTTGGATAGAGAGAGAGAGGGAGTGAGAGAGCGATGGATGGGTGGATGGAAAGGGAGGTAGGGAGGAAGGAAGGGAAGGAGGGACGAAGCAAGGAAGAAAGGAAGGGAGGGTGGGAGGGAGGGAGGGAAGAAGGGAGGAGCGACAAGAGGGTTTTTTTTTTAAACTGCGGAAAATAAGAACCAGTGAAATCCAAAAAAATGGGAGCCCTTTAATGCAGAGATTGTTTTTCCCACTGCCCTGATAAAAGTGCCGTACCTTTCCCGTGTGTTTTCGCCTCGATGATCTCACTGATGCGGCCGGGCCCCACTCCGTTCTGCGCCGTCAGGGTGAACTTGTACCAGGTGCCGCACTTGAGATTCTCCAGGCGGTAGGAGCGTTCACTGGGGCTGATGGGGAAGCTGCCCCACTGCTCACTGTTGTCCTCCGAGTACTGCAGGATGTAACCTGAGGAATACAACATTATTCTTCTTCTTCTTCTTCATATTATTATTATTATTATTATTATTATTATTACTTTATTGACATTGTAGTGGTGCATACAACAAAATTCGAGCGCACACTGCCTGAGCGGAGCTCAGTACAAGATGAAAAAATAACAATAGAATAACAGCAACAAAACATAATAAAAATAAAAATTGTTCATACACTCATGTGCACATACTGTGACACATACGCACAGGTTCACACACGCATACGCATTATGCCTATGTATGCACCCTTACCCGAGTCCGAAATTTGCGTTGTTGAGAACACAGCCACTGCGCATTGAACCGATGTTTAGTAGTTTGTTTTGGTTGTGTGATATGTTAACGTATGCATACGTGGCACTCAATATTAAATAAACTAAAAGAATACTAATTCAGGAGCGTTGGCTGGAGGAGTGCTGAGCCGCCATCTTCAGGGGCTTCAGGGGTTACGGGGAGAAGGCAGGAGAATGGGGTTGAGAGGCAGACACCCACTGCTCACTGTGTAAAAAGCTTGCCCTGCACATCTCCCGTTAAACCTTGCCCCTATCACCTTAAAGCTATGCCCGCTGGTCTATGTCAAGTCAAGTCAAGTCAAGTTTATTTGTCACATACACATACGAGATGTGCAGTGAAATGAAAGTGGCAATGCTCGCGGACTTTTGTGCAAAAGACAAACAACCAAACAACCAAACAAACTATAAACACAATCATAACACACATATTCTTTTACATAATAAATAATGGAAGGAAAAACATTCAGTAGAGTTAGTCCCTGGTGAGATAGGCGTTTACAGTCCGAATGGCCTCTGGGAAGAAACTCCTTCTCAACCTCTCCGTTCTCACCGTATGGCAACGGAGGCGTTTGCCTGACCGTAGCAGCTGGAACAGTCCGTTGCAGGGGTGGAAGGGGTCTCTCATGATATTGTTGGCTCTGGAGTTGCACCTCCTGATGTATAGTTCCTGCAGGGGGGCAAGTGAAGTTCCCATAGTACGTTCGGCCGAACGCACTACTCTCTGCAGAGCCTTCTTGTCCTTGGCAGAGCAATTCCCAAACCAGATGGTAATGTTCCCGGACAAGATGCTTTCCACCGCCGCTGCGTAGAAGCACTGGAGGATCCTCGGAGACACTCTGAATTTCCTCAATTGCCTGAGGTGGTAAAGGCGCTGCCTTGCCTTACTTACGAGTGCTGAGGCGTGTGATGCCCATGTCATATCCTCGGAGATGTGGACTCCCAGATATTTAAAACAGTTCACCCTATCCCCAGGATCCCCATTTATCCTCAATGGAGTGTACGTCCTCGGATGATGTGCCCTCCTAAAGTCCATGATCAGCTCCTTCGTTTTTTTTGATGTTCAAGAGGAGGCTGTTATCCTGGCACCAGAGTGCTAGATCAGCCACCTCCTCCCGGTAGGCCTTCTCGTCTTTGTCTGAGATCAGGCCCACCACCACAGTGTCATCAGCAAACTTAATTATTGAGTTGGAGCTGAACCTAGCCACACAGTCATGTGTGTACAGGGAGTACAATAGGGGGCTGAGGACGCAACCCTGGGGCGATCCTGTGCTCAGGGTGAGGGACTTCGATGTATTCCCTCCCATCTTGACTACCTGGGGCCTGGCGGTGAGAAAGTCCAGGACCCAGGCACACAGGGAGGTGTTGAGCCCCAATTCCATTAGCTTCCCGGCCAGTCTGGTGGGGACTATCGTGTTGAAGGCTGAACTGTAGTCTATGAACAGCATCCTCACGTAGCCCCCCTTCTGGCTGTCCAGATGGGAGAGAGCGGTGTGCAAGACCTGGGAGACCGCATCGTCCGTGGATCTGTTCGGACGGTATGCGAACTGCAACGGGTCCATGTTCCGAGGGAGGAAGGCGCAGATGTGTTTCTTCACCAGCCTCTCAAAGCATTTCATGACTACCGAGGTAAGGGCCACCGGACGGTAGTCATTCAGACAGGCTGGGGAGGCATTTTTTGGTACCGGTACAATGATGGATTTTTTGAAGCAGGCAGGGACCACGGACTTGTCCAGGGAGAGGTTGAATAATGTAGTGAGCACTGGAGCTAGCTGCGTAGCACAGGACTTGAGTACTCGCCCCGAGATACCATCGGGGCCTGCAGCTTTTCTCGTGTTCACCCGTGTCAGAGCCCTCCTCACGTCGTGCTCGGACAGCGAGAATGTGTGCACATTCCTCCCTTCAGCTTCGGTAGCCAGCCCGCTGGCGGTATTGTCGATAGTCAGCAGACCTGGGGTGGTGTTGCCCCTCTCGAAACGAGCGTAAAAGGAGTTCATGTCATCAGCTAGGGAGGTGCCGGCACTTGCGGATGAGGGAGGGGTGCTCCGGTAGTAGGTTACAATCCGTAGCCCCTGCCACAGGCTTCTGGTGTCCTGCTGCTCCATCTGTAACTCCATCTTGTCTCTGTACCTTCTCTTTGCGTCCTTCACCGCCCTTCGCAGTCGGTACGACTCTGCCTTGTAGACGTCCATGTTTCCTGATGCCAGGCCAGAGTTGTAGGCAGCGGTGCGAGCATTCAAGGCCACACGAACAGACCTGTCTACCCAGGGTTTTTTGTTCGGAAAGGTGTTTACCCTTACCGTGGGGACGATGTTGTCGGTTACTGTTGCGATGAAGTCCGTGACTGCTTCCGCGAACTCAGTGACGTCACTGGAACTTGCTTCGAACATATTCCAGTCGACATCACTCAGTGCATCTTGCAGCATGGCCTCTGACTGGTCGGACCACCGCTTTACGTCCCTCGTCTCTACCGCTTCCCGAACTATCCTCTGTTTATACTCCGGCAACAGGAAAATGGCAGCGTGGTCAGATTTTCCTAGGGGAGGGAGTGAAACGGCCTTGTAGCCCTTCCTGAACAGTGTGTAGCAGTGGTCCAAAGTTCTCTCCCCCCTGGTGGCACACGTGATGTGTTGGTAGAAGTTCGGCATGACCTTCTTCAGATTTGATTTATTAAAATCTCCAGCCCACCTGGGGAGAAGGTTCTGACTGTCAACCCTATCTACGCCTCCCAGACCGACTTGTATCCCTCGGTCTCCAATGCTTCAGACAGAACAATTCTCTATAAGGTTTAAAAGACATTTGGACACGTGCATGGATGGAAAAGGTTTAGAGCAATATGGGCCAAATGCAGGCAGGTGGGATTAGTGTAGATGGGGCATTTTCATCGGCATGAGAAAGTTGGGCCGAAGGGCCTGTATCCATGCCGTATGAGCCTATGATTCCCTATGACTTGGGCTACTGATTGGGGATGATCAGCCATGATCACGTTGAATGGCGGTGCTGGCTCGAAGGGCCCAATGCCTGCTCCTGCACCTATTGTCTATTGTCTATTGACTCTACACTTGTCCAACCTTTCCTTATAGCTAGTACCTTCTAATCTAGGCAGCATTCTAAGACAACTTCTTTCATGCAAGCTTCATGGCCCACATTGATTTATACACTTGGAACCTGAGTTCCCAGCCTGCTGCGGTAGGACTCAAACTCTAGATCAATGGTTGACGTTTCTTAACCGCAAAGCATCACACCATATGGTGGTGTACAAGTAGGCTTGTAGCATTTTACTGATGAAATAAACTGCGACGTGAAGACTCGTGTTCCTCGCAGATCTTGTACACATCTTGAGAGCGGCACGGTGGCGCAGTAGCGGAGTTGCTGCCTTACAGCGCCAGACCCGCGTTCGCTCCTTACTATGGATGCTGTCCGTAAGGAGCTGGTAGAAACATAGAAAATAGGTGCAGGAGTAGGCCATTGGAACCTTCGAGCCAGCACCGCCATTCAATATATTCATGGTTGATCATCCAAAATCAGTACCCCGTTCCCTGCTTTCTCCCCGTATCCCTTGATTCCGTTAGCCCTTAGAGCGATATCTAACTCTCTCTTGAATACGTCCACTGAATTGGTCTCCACTGTGGGTTTTCTTCGGGTGCTCCGGTTTCCTCCCACCCTCCAAAGACGTACACGTTTGCAGGTTAAATGGCTTCTGTAAATCGTAAAATGTCCCCAATGTGTAGGATAGTCCTAGTGTACGGGGTGATCGCTGGTGGGCGATGGTCTCGGTGAGCTGAAAAGCCACTTTCCACGCGGGGTCTCTAAATTCTAAAGGCTTCCTACCTCGAATGGAGCTCCCGCCATTGTCGCCTGGTATCCAGGAAAGCGTGATGGAATTGGAGGTTGTCTTGGAGACCGTTAGACGAGGTTGGTCTGGTGGAACTGTTGGAAGGGAAGTGTGGGCACAGGGTTAAAATAAGCATGGAAAGAATACATCTTCTACGACATCATCAGCAAATGCATGGGAACTATTCCCCCTTCACTAACTGCAGGCAAGGTCTAATACGTTTCTTACTATGATATTAAAATACTATTACCTTCAGTTAATGATACACAGCATAAGAGGTCTCCATAATTAATCTTCTATCCAGATACACTTGCACTGTGTTTCTGGATGTGCTTTCCTAATTCTCAAGCATTAGCCATGGGGAAACAATGCACCATCTGTAAACTTTATTAAATAGACCTCTGACCATCACAACTCTACAGATGTGGTAGCTCCTATCGAACTTATTCACTGGACTGCTCCAGTATTCATTTTTGTGAATTAAATATAAAACAATGGCCAGTTCTAATTCAGCCTAATTCTGCTCCAAGAATTTATAGACTTATGAACTTAAGAACTATCTTTGAAGATCTATCTTGGTCCCAGCACATTGATGCGATCACTAAGAAATCTTATCAATACTTTTACTTCCACAGAAGTTTGAGAAGATTTGGCATGTTGCGGAATACTCTATTGAACCTCTACAGATGAACAGCAGGGAGCATATTGATTGCTTGTATCAGAGTGTGATTAGGGAGCTCAGGAAGGCTCCCACAAGGTGCTGCTGCCTACAGGGAAGCCAGCGCGGAGCGCGGCCGAACGTGAGACCCTGCGCGGAGCATAATACACGTTCTAACCTATTCATTAGTGTGTACTTTACATACTCCAGACTGTGCAATAAACCATGTTTAATATGTAGGAAGGAAATGCAGATGCTGGTTTAAACTGAAGATAGACACAAAAAGCCGGAGTAACTCAGCGGGTCAGGCAGCATCTCTGGACAAAAGGAATAGGTGACGTTTCAGGTCGACACCCTTCCTCAGACTGAGAGTCAGGGGAGAGGGAAACAAGGGATATGAAGAAGAGTATCTTTCATTTATTTGTTCCCTGTACCTTTTCATATCTCCCGTTTCACTCTCCCCCGACTCTCAGTCTGAAGAAGGGATCTCAACCCAAAACGTCACCTATTCCTTTTCGCCAGAGATACCGTCTGACCCGCTGAGTTACTCCAGCACTTTAAGTCTATCTTCGGTATACCCAGTTCCTTCCTGCACAGGTTTGTAGGTTAATTGGCCTACTGCAAATGGCTTCAGTAAATTGTCCCTCGTGTATAGGATAGAGCTAGTGTACGGGTGTAAGGTTGGTCGCCTTGGACTTGGTGGGCCAAAGGGCCTGTTTCCACATTGTATCTCTAAATGAAACTAAACTAACACACCATGTGCTGTGTTATCCATAAATAGTCTATCTTCAATCCAACCTGTGAATCCATCTCTTCTTACAACCTCTCAGCATGTGAGGATTCTGAGAAACCGATGTATCCAATGACCATATTTCCAATAAATCTAGCCTTCTACCTTAATAATAAAATTCCACCATCACTTATCCAGATTAGTAATTTTTCTTGCAATGGGACAATGATGTTGCCAAATAATAATGACCAATGTCAGAATATTAGTGTAAAATTGTTTCTCAAGGTCCTGTTCGTTTGTCATTGTGTGCCCATGAGTAATTAAAAGTGACACAGACTTTACTGAGGTTTAAGGCATGATGAAAAGACCTGCCTATCAATTCTCATTAAATTCTCACACATATATCATGGTATTTACGATGTCAGAGCTAAGGACCTTGAAAGTTCGAGTGTTTTTCGTTCTTCTGAGCCTCAAGCAGTATTGAGTGAAAGACAAAAAATTCAAAAACAGCTTGCACAAGAGTGGGCCAGTAAAATACAATTAAATAAAACCTAAAGCATAGGAGAGGGTTGGAGATGGTGCAGAAGAGGTTTACCAGAATGCTGCCTGGAGTCTATGGTGTTAGCTATAAGAAGAGGTTGGGCAAACTTGGATAGTTTTCTCTGGAGTGTCAGAGGCTGACAGGAAACTTAATAGAGGTATATAAAATTAAGAGAGATACAGGTAGGTCGATCATAGATCAAGGCAGCTTTGTCCATGGCCACAATGACGGAATTAGATCAAATCAACAGTTCAAGCCATCTGCTATATATCCAACTGTGATTAAAATAATCGAAGCATCAACTAATCAACGTAAATTGTTCTCATCTGATCCTCTTATTACTTTGCTTCCATGTGCCTGTCCATGTATCCAACACTGTAGTCCCCTTGTGGCCTTCAGCAGGTACTGAGCATCAGCAGTCTCACTCAGGTAACATGTAGGTCACAGTAATCCAGCTCACCATTAATGAAACACAAATGGTGATTTGGGTGGCACGGTGGTGCAGCGGTAGAGCTGCTGCCTTACAGCGCAAAAGAGACCCGGGTTCGATCCTGACCATGGGTGCTGTCTGTACAGAGTTTGCATGTTCTCCCCGTGATCTGCGTGGGTTTTCTCTGGGATCTCCGGTTTCCTCCCACACTCCAAAGGTGTACAGGTTTGTAGGTCAACTGGCTTCGGTAAATTGTAAAATTGTCCCTAGCGTGTGTAGGGTAGAGTAGGTGTGCGTGGATCGCTGGTGGGCACGGACTCGGCGGGCCGAAGGGACAGTGTCTGCACTGAATCAATAAGCAAACAAAACTAAAACTAAACTAACCACAAATTCACGTTCACAAGTTACAGGAGTAGAATTAGGTCATTCGGTCCATCGAGTCTACTCCGCCATTCAATCATGGTTGTTCACTACCTGCGAATTCCATTTTCCTGCCTTCTCCCGATAACCCTTGACATCCGTTCTAATCAAGAATTTGGCTATCTCTTGCCTTAAAAATATCCACTGACTTGGCCTCCACCGCCCTCTGCGGCAATGAGATCCACAGATTAACTACCCTCTGACTAAAGAAGTCCCTAATCAACCAAAGGCTGAACATGGAAACATAGAAAATAGGTGCAGGAGTAGGCCATTCGGCCCTTCGAGCCTGCACCGCCATTCAATATGATCATGGCTGATCATCCAACTCAGTATCCTGTACCTGCCTTCTCTCCATACGCCCTGATCCCTTTAGCCACAAGGGCCACATCTAACTCCCTCTTAAATATAGCCAATGAACTGGCCTCAACTACCTTCTGTGGCAGGGAGTTCCAGAGATTCACCACTCTCTGTGTGAAAAATGTTTTTCTCATCTCGGTCCTAAAGGATTTCCCCTTTATCCTTAAACTGTGACCTCTTGTCCTGGACTTCCCCAACATCGGGAACAATCTTCCTGCATCTAGCCTGTCCAACCCCTTAAGAATTTGTAAGTTTCTATAAGATCCACCCTCAATCTTCTAACCTTATTGCCTCAATTCCATGTGCCTGTGTGTGTATCCTGTGCTGTGGTCCCCAAGTGGCCTTCAGCAGTTACGTCGTGTCAGCACATGTCCCACTCTGCTACAACATTGGTCACGACTGGTGAAACATAAATGATCGAAGCCTGCAGGACAAAATGGCCCCCAGCACAGGTTTCTGAAAGCTCACGTTACGCAGAAGAGGAAAGTGGACGGGAGGAGAAGGTAGAAGGGATGCCTGGTCCAGTGGGATCTGCTCACCTTGCACCTGGAGATTGAGGAGGATCTCATCTGATCCCCAGCTATTACTTGACCTGCAGCTGTAGTACCCAGAGTCCTCTGCTTTCACCGTGCGAATGACAAAGCTTCCGTTGTTGAAGATGTTTCTGCGCCCATCGGTTAGGACAGGGACTGGCGTTCCATTGCTAGACCCAGAGAACACAGAGGCAAAGAGTCAACAAAATATAAAGCATAAGATCAACGTTGGCTCTGATCGTCAAATTGCATGATTTTGTGCAGTTTAAAGCCGACAGCTTGTAGGTGCCGCCACTGGCAAATTGGAGGAACACCACCTCATATTTCGCTTGGGCATGCTTACAACCCAGCGGGATGAATATTGAATTCTCTAACTTCTTCCATCCTCTCTCTCTCCGTCCCTCCCCCACTCTAGTACCAGTTTCAATGTTGTCCTGTTGAGTCTCATTGTCTGTAACTCATTTTCACCTAGCCCACAGCTACCAATGGCCAGTCTCCTTTACCATTGTTACTTTTTTGCATATCTTTCATTCACTTGTTCTACATCTCCCTATATCACCATCTATATCTCACAGTCTAAAGAAGGGTCTCGACCCAAAACTTCACCAATTCCTTTTCTCCACAGATGCTGTCTGACCCGCTGAGTTACTCCAGCTTTTTATGTCTTTCTTCAAACGCTAGCTACCATGGATATAACCCTGTGCCAGAGAATACATCCAAGACAGGCAGGGAGGGAGGTGTATCGAACGTCACTGGTATGAAATGAGGGTTCACTTTTTTAAGCGCTGAATATTCCTTTCAAAGACATGGACATAGTCTGGCTCGGTGGCACGGTGGTAGGGTTGCTGCTTTACAGCGTCAGAGACCCTGGTTCGATCCTGACTACGGGTGCTATCTGTACAGAGTTTGCACATTCTCCCAGTGACCTGCATGGGGTATCCCCAGGTGCTCCCGTTTCCTCCCACGCTCCAAAGATGTACAGGTTTGTAGATTGATTGACTTTGGTAACCATGGTGAAATGTCCCGAGTGTGTGTCGGATAGAGCGAGCGTTCTGTGTCTATTTGCCCACTTACCTGTTCTTCATCCATTTGACTGCTGGTGCCGGGTCTCCAACCACTTTGCAGGGCAGCACGATATCTCTCATCCATGGTGTGGTTACGGTGCCGCTGAATGTTAGGATCCGGGCTGGTGCTGAGGACAATCACAGCGGCAAGAGTCATAGAGTCATTGAGTAATACAGCGTGGAAACAGGCCCTTCGGTCCACACCGGCCAACAATGTCCCAGCGACCCTAGTCCCACTTGCCTGCGCTTGGTCCATAACCCTCCAAACCTGTTCTATCCATGTGTTTAAGAAGGAACTGCAGATGCTGGAAAATCGAAGGTACACAAAAATGCTGGAGAAACTCAGTGGGTGCAGCAGCATCTTTGGAGCGAAGGAAATAGGCAACGTTTCGGGCCGAAACGTTGCCTATTTCCTTCGCTCCATAGATGCTGCTGCACCCGCTGAGTTTCTCCAGCATTTTTGTGTACCTGTTCTATCCATGTACCTGTTCAACTACTTCTTAAGCAATGGGATAGTCCCAGCCTCAACTACCTCCTCTGGCAGCTTGTTCCATACACCCACCACCCTCTGTGTGAAAAAGTTACCCCTCGGATTCCTATTAAATATTTTCTCCTCCACCATAGTAATGTCCTCTGGTCTTCAATCCCCCTACACTGGGTAAAAGACTCTGTGCATCCACCCGATCTATTTCTCTCATGATTTTGTATGTCCTCTCATGATTTTAAATTCTTCTCATGATTTTGTAAAAGAGGTTAAAATCGCACCGAGTCTCTCAACCAGCTAAAGAATGAGAGAGGATGGTCTGGGGCGGTGTGAATAAACTACAATAGCAAGACGGACGAGACTCAAAGTATATGTAGGAAGGAACTGCAGGTGATGGCTTACACCAAAGATAGACACAAAATTCTGGAGTAACTCTGCGGGTCAGGCAGCATCTATGGAGAAAAGGAAAAGGTGACGTTTCGGGTCGAGCAGAAGGGTCTCAACCCGAAAAGTCACCTGTTCCTTTTCTCCACAGAAGCTGCCTGACCCGCTGAGTTACTCCGGCATTTCAGTTTAGTTTAGTTTAGAGATACAACATGGAAACTGGCCCTTCGGCCCACCGAGTCTGCACTGACCAGCGACCCCTGCATACTTACACTCTCCTACACACACTCTCGGGACAATTTACATTCATACCAAGCCATTTAACCTACAAATCTAAAAACGCGACTGTATCCAAAATAATGGAAGCAGTATTGAGAAGCCTGAATACAGAGGTGGAAGAAGCTGTTTCTGAGTCTGGTGGTCTGCACTAGGTGCTGTTACAATGCATCTGGTGGTGATAATATTCTGGGTTGTCCACAGAATTTACTTTGAGGCCCAACGGTAGGGTTGCTGTCTTACAGCGCCAGAGACCCTGGTTCGATCCTGCCTTCAGATGCTGTCTGTACAGAGTTTGTACGTTCTCCTTGTGACCACGTGGGTTTTCTCCAGGTGCTCCGGTTTCCTTCCACGTTCCAAAGACGCCCAGGTTTTAGGTTAATTGGCTTTGGTAATTGTCCCAAGTGTGTAGGATTGTGCTAGTGTACAGGGTGATCACTGGTTGGTGCCGACTTGGTTGGCTGAAGGGCCTGTTTCCGTGCTGTATTTCTATACGTACACACATACAAACACCAGAAAAGTCAATCATTCCTTCTCTCCAGAGATGCTGCCTGTCCCGTTGAGTTACTCCAGCATTGTGTGTCTATCTTTGGCTTAAACCAGCATCTGCAGTTTCTTTCTACACATACATACATACATACATACATACATACATACATACATACATACATACATACATACATACATACATACATACATACATACATACAGTACATATATACGCACATACAGTGTGGACATAGTATCTCTAAAAATGAATCTAACATTCATCAGGGAACTTCAGTTGGTGCAAAATAAAGTCTACAAACTATAAACAGGGGACGGGTAGATTTGTTAAAGAGGAACATCAGGGTGTGAGGTGACGGTGCCTCAGGTTAACGTCGGCCGATTCTGCCGCATGACCTTACCTTTGGCGAGTGGCTCCACGGTGATGATCTCGCTAGAATTCCCCCTCCCAGCTGCTGTGATCGCAACGACCCAGATGCTGTACAGGTGGTTCTGGCTAAGGTTAGGGATCCGGTAATAGAAGACGTCTGGTGAGGCCTCAAATTCACTGATCACCTGTGAAGGAAAGCAAGGAGGTGTACTGCGCTGTGGTGAAACCCAAGAACCCCCCCCCCCCCCTATAAGGTTTTGATTTATAACTTCATAAGCCATAGGAGACGAATTAAGCTATTCGGCCCGTCGAGTCTACTCCATCGAGCCATTCAATCATGGCTGATCTATCTGTCCCTCTCAACCCCATTCTCCTGCATTCTCCCCATAACCCCCGACACCTGTACTAATCAAGAATCTATCTACAGTATCTCTGCCTTATAAATATCCACTGATTTGGCCTCCACCCGCACTCTGAATCAAGAACCCATCAATCTCCGCCTTAAAAATAGCCAATGATTTGGCCACCACAGCCGTCCGTGGAGATCATTGTTCCCATAGGTGACCTCCGTGGGGAATCTGCCCCCCCCCCCCCTGCGGCCCGGGGCTCCGGCACTCCCGCCCGGATGGAGCCGGTAGATCCGTTCCCACAGCCAACGTCAGAGGCCGACTTCATGGGTTGGTTGCTTGGCTTCCTAGTGGCCTAGGCGGACGTTTTCCCGGCACCGTTGGACTTCTCTCGGAGGCCGTGGCCTCTGTTGGTCCGGCAAAACCGGATAATCCGGAGAGACTCTGGGACCAAGCGTGCCGGAAAATCGGTGGCGGGGAACAACAGCCTCGGTGACATCCGAGCATTATTGACAATGTGGGGAGATGGATTATGGTGAATCCCTCTCCATGTCCAGAGGAGCTTCGATTGGCACTGGGGACTTTGAAAAATTCGCAAAAGCCTTTCTGGTTCTACTTAGAGTCACAGGGTCCCACAGCAATGAAACAGGCCCTACAACCCATTTGTCCATGGTTGACAAGATGCCCCATCCAAGCTAGGGGTGGCACAGTGGCAGAGTTTCAGCGCCAGAGACCTGGGTTTGATTCCGAGTACGAGTGCTTGTCTGTACGGAGTTTGTACGTTCTCCCCGTGACCCCGTGGGTTTCCACCCACACTCCAAAGGCATACAGGATTGTAGAAATTTACAGAAATTGGCTTTCTATAAATGTAAATTGTCCCTAGCGTGTGTATGACAGTGTAAATGTTCAGGGATCGCTGGTTGGCGCGGACTTGGGCCGAAGGGCCTGTTTCCGCGCTGTATCTCTAAACTAAACTAAACTAAACTAAACTATATCTGCCCGTGCTCGGCCCACATCCCTCTGTGCCTTTTCGATCCACGTACTTACAGAAACCATACTGGGCCCCTTTGGGTCCATGGGATCTACCGGCTTATCCAAGTTTTCTAATTGGGACAGACCCGAATGATCTTTGTCAGAACACGGTTGGATTTCTTGATGAAACTTACGACATCTGAGGTATCTTCACTCAGGCTAAATGAAGTGGTCATGAACATTAGGCACAATTCGGTACGGAGTAACTCATAATGCTCCAGGAACACTGGAGACAATTAATTTGTCGGCAACGTCTCGGAGGGAGAGCAGAGAGTTAATAAAGTGGTAAATTATTAATCGGGATGGTCACTGATTTATATTGGTGGCCTGCTGCCCAATGCTGGGGCCTCCCCACTCCAGCTATATTTATCAAGTAGTCTGGGAAAACACCCTGGGGTTTTGCAGTGACATGAAGAACATATTAAGCAATTATAGTACAGCAGTAGTTTAGTTACCTAGTGTCTGTATGCAGTTAAATGCTCTAAGGGGCTTTGTGTAAGCGTTTAAAGAAAATATCTATGTACAAGGTATCCAAGGAGTGATGAGGAGAGATCAAAGTGGAAGGTTTCAAAGGGTTCTCAAAGGAAGAGAAAGATGGGAAGATAGACACAAAATGCCAGAGTAACTCAGCGGGACAGGCAGAATCTCTGGAGAGAAGGAATGGGTGACGCTTCGAGGTTGAGACCATCTAGGGTCACGACCAGAAACGTCACCCATTCCTTCTCTCCAGAGATGCTGCCTGTCCCGCTGAGTTAATCTGGCATTTTGTATCTATCTTTGATTTACACCAGCATCTGCAGTTCTCTCCTACACAGAAAGATGAGGAGGTTCAGAGCAGGCATTTGAGTTACTGAACCAGGCTTGTAATATAAAAGTGAGGTTCTCCACCACACACCTGAGGAGGTTCGATCGATTACTGGGCGTCATGCCAAATTTTTCGTTTTCGTTTTTAGTTTTAGAGGTACAGTGCGGAAACACCCTCTCGGCTCACCGAGTCCGCACCGACCATCGATCCCTGCACATTGACACACTATCCACCTACCTGAGGGACAATTGTTACATTTATATCAAGCCAATGAACATACAAATCTGGACGACTTTGGAGTGTGGGAGGAAACCGAAGATCTCGGAGAAAACCCACGCAGGGAGAGCATATAAACTCCATACAGACAAGCACCCGTAGTCAGGATCGAACCGGGGTCTTTGGCAGCAACTCTACTGCTGTGCACCGTAATCTCCTCAATCTCGCAAGAGAGAAGGAGCATTGATGAGCTTTCGTTTTGATTGCATCAATGTACTGACTGTATAATCTGTGTGTGTGATGTAGTTTGAGGAATAATAATTGTCTGGGATAAAGGGGAGCAAACTCCAGCTCTTCATCACAGCTGTGCTGATTGTTCATATTCACATCAATGGATATCAGTTCAGTATTTTTTTTCTTTGAAAATGAATCCTTTGCATATTCTTTGAAACTGGCGCCACAACGGTGCTTCTTGCATAGGGGCTCAGGTCTGTTTCCGGTCACTTGCTAGTCGAGGATGTGCTTACGTATGGGAATACTGTACTGTACCCCCCCCCCCCTTCCCCAGCCCCCCCAGACCTCACTGAAGAAGGATCTCGACACGAAACGTCGCCTATTCCTTATCTTCATAGATGCTGCCTCACCCACTGAGGTCCTCCAACATTTTTGACTTCCTTCGATTTTTCCAGCATCTGCAGTTCTTTCTTAAACATTGAACCGTTTTATATCTATTCAAAAATACACCATGTGCAGCCATCCCACAAAATTGGATAACATTTTGTACTCAGATCAAGACTTAAAAGACGGGTGGCACAGTGGCACAGCGGTGGACTAGCTGCCTTACAGCACAGCCAAAGACCCGGGTTCAATCCTGGCTACAGGTGCTGTCTGTACGGAGTTTGTACATTCCCCCCGTGACTAAATGGGCGTTCCCAGGGTGCTCTGCTTTCCTCCCACACTCCAAAGATGTACAGACTTGTAGATTAATTGACTTTGGTCAAAACGGTCAATTATTCCCTGGTGTGTAGGATAGTGCTCGTGTACAGGGATCGCTGGGTGGGCCGAAGGGCCTGTTTCCACGCTGTATCTCTAAATGGAATGGAATACTTTATTGTCACATGTGACAGGTCAAGGTGACATTCTTTGCTTGCATGCCCAAGGTATGCAAATTGGTGACGTTTCGGGTCGAGACCCTTCTTCAGACAGGCCTGAAGTCTGAAGGTGGGTCCCGACCTGAAACGTCACCCATTCCTTCTCCCCAGAGATGCTGCCTGTCCCGCTGAGTTACTCCAGCTTTTTGTGTCTATCTTCAAGTTTAAATCAGCAACTGCAGTTCCTTCCCACACATAAAGCTGGAATCGTACATGGAACCTAGTGTTGGTCAGATAGTAACTAAAGCAGGTTACAATGCTGAGAGCTACACCATCGCCTGGTTCCAGTTTGATCTGCTATGAGATGCGAGGATAGGTGCAATATATGTAATGAAGGGCAGTCCGGCGCTCACTAGATGGAGTTTCAGAAAACACTGCAGAAATTTCCCCTGCAGTCTTTGAAGAACGCTAGGATGTGGAATGTGCTTTTTTTTTTCTTTCTGCTTTATAACCTCCAAGGGGAATCTGCCTCCTCAGGCTATTTTTGCTCCGTCCTTTGATATCATTCCTACTCTCATGCTGACACGGAGTGTTGCGAAGAATACAAAGACGGAGCGCTTTAACCCGTAAAATCAAATTGCATTGCAGATTTTTCTAGCCTTTGTTGTCTGCTCGGTTTTGTAAAATGAAGCAGAACAACTGGGATTTTTTGTTAAACAAGGCAACTATTGAAGGACGAATAATCAAGGGGACAATTAGATGGGTTGCAGCACCATCTGCTGTCCAAACAGAAAAGTGCAGGTAATGGAGTAGACAAGTGCAGGTAATGGTCTTGTTATTTTTTCCTGTGTTTGGTCAGGATCAAGAGACAAGAGTGTTTAATTGCCTTATGTACCGACAATGGAACAATTAAATCCTTACTTGCTGCAGCCTAACAGGCATACAAACACAATTACACACCCATAAATATAATTCAATGAATTGAATTTTAAAAATTCAGTAGATTAATAACAGTAACACCAAACGTGTGGGTTTGTCGGCTAATTGGCTTCTGCATATTGCCCCTCTTGTGTGTGGGGAGTGTGCGGTCGGTGCGGATCGGTGGGCCGAAGGGCCCGTTTCTGTGCTCTATCTTTCAGTTGATCAGTCAAACAAAACGAGTGCAAAAAAAAAGGCAGTGTAGCCAAAGACACAATCCACAGTAGTTTGTAAAAACTAGCGTTGAAGAGTGTTCAGAAGCCTGAGTTGAGGGTTGAGTTGAGGGTTGACGAGGATGGTGTTGAGGGTTGAGTTGAGGGTTGACTTGAGGGTGATGTTGAGGGTTGAGTCGATTATTAAAGAGGTAATAAAGGGGTATTTGGATAGCAGTAAAATGAATAGTTCAAGTCAGCATGGATTTATGAAAGGAAAATCATGCTACATTAATCTTCTGGAATTGTTTGAGGATGTGACAAGTAAAATGGATGAAGGGGAGCCAGTAGATGTAGTGTATCTAGACTTTCAGAAAGCCTTTGATAAGGTCCCGCACGAGAGACAGGTGACTAAAATTAGAGCACATGTTATTGGGGGTAGGGTGTTGACATGGATAGAATATTGGTTGGCAGAAAGCAAAGAATATGAGTGAACGGGTCCTTTTCAGAATGGCAGGCAGTAGCAAGTGGAGTGCCGCAAGGCTCGGTGTTGGGGCCGCAACTGTTTACCATATATATTAATGATTTGGAAGAGGGAATTAGGAGCAACACTAGCAAGTTTGCGGATGAGAAAAATATTTTTCACACAGAGTGGTGAATCTGTGGAATTCTCTGCCACAGAAGGTAGTTGAGGCCAGTTCATTGGCTATATTTAAGAGGGAGTTAGATGTGGCCCTTGTGGCTAAAGGGATCAGGGGTTATGGAGAGAAGGCAGGTACAGGATACTGAGTTGGATGATCAGCCATGATCATATTGAATGGCGGTGCAGGCTCGATAGGCCGAATGCCCTACTCCTGCACCTATTTTCTATGTTTCTATGTTTCTATGACACAAAGCTGGGTGGTAGTGTGAACTGTGAAGAAGATGTTAGGAGGTTGCAGGGTGACCTGGACAGGTTGAGTGAGTGGGCAGATGCGTGGCAGATGCAGTATAATATAGATAAATGTGAGGTTATCCACTTTGGTGGCAAAAAATGGGGCAGATTATTATCTCAATGGGGTTAGGTTAGGTAAGGGGGAGGTACAGCGAGACCTGGGTGTCTTTGTACACCGGTCACTGAAAGTTGGCTTGCAGGTACAGCAGGCAGCGAAAAATGCTAATGGAATGTTGACCTTCATAACAAGAGGATTTCAGAATAGGAGTAGAGAGGTTCTTCTGCAGTTGTATAGGGCTCTGGTAAGTCCACATCTGGAGTATTGCATACAGTTTTGGTCTCCTAATTTGAGGAAGGACATCCTTGTGATTGAGGCAGTTCACAAGCTTGATCCCTGGGATGGCAGGACTGTCATATGAGGAAAGATTGAAAAGACTAGGCATGTATTCACTGGAGTTTAGAAGGATGAGGGGATATCTTATAGAAACATATAAAATTATGAAAGGACTGGACAAGCTAGATTCAGGAAAAATGTTCCCAATGTTGGGCGAATCCAGAACCAGGGGCCACAGTCTTAGAATAAAGGGGAAGCCATTTAAGATTGAGGTGAGAAAAAACCTTTTCACCCAGAGAGTTGTGAATTTATGGAATTCCCTGCCACAGAGGGCAGTGGAGGCCAAATCACTGGATGGATTAAAGAGAGAGTTAGATAGAGCTCTAGGGGCTAGTGGAGTCAAGGGATATGGGGAGAAGGCAGAGGGAGAACTGTGCAAATTCCATACAGTCAGCTCCCTTAGTCGGGATTGAACCCAGGTCTCCGGCGCTGCAAGCGCTGCAAGGCAGCAACTCTACCCGCTGCGCCACCGTGCCGCCCTATTGGGACTTGGGCCAGGGATTGCTCAAAGCCAAAGGTACAAGATGGTGATGCATGGAGAATGGTTAGTGATCTATCTGTTTAGATGGGATCCAGCGCCCTCTGCTGTCCAAATAGTATAAAGCAGGTGTTGTTGCATAGTAACAACATAAGGCAGGCTCACTGCTTACCACTGCTCATCACTTCCTCTGAAAGGAGAGTGTTAGAGAATTGACAAATATCTCTGCACAAAATCTAACAGCAGAGCGTTGTCGGACTAATGTGCACCAAGTGGTTTCAGTTTCTGAAGGCTGGAGAATGGGGTTGAGAGGAAAAGATAGATCAGCCATGATTCAATGGCAAAGTAGGCTCGATGGGCTGAATGGCCTAAATCTGGTCCTATGACATGAACTAATGAACTTATCTTTCTTCTTAAACCCTTGTACTTCCTCACACTGGAGATGCAAGAGGCTGTGAGTGCAGGAATCTGGAACATTAAATAATCTGCTGGAGGAACTCAGTGGGACGAGCAGCATCCGAGGGGGACAGAAATGGTCAACGATTCAAGTCAAAAACCCTGCTCCAGATGGTCCTGATACAGGATTTCAACCTAAAACATTAATAATACCTTTCCCCCTCAGATGTTGCATAACAAATGCTGAGTTCCTCCATAAGGTTGTTTAGTCACTTATTTTGCTACCTTCCAGCTTAACACAAAGAAAATAACATGTCCTGATAACTCACTGTGAGAATAGGGTTTGGCAAACGTCCCCTGCTGTAATCATCTTGCTATAATCACCTCGCACTCCACCATAAAGAGAACTGGTTATAAATGTATGATGCTCATCATGTCAACCATCACACATTATTGCAGGGGTTCTACACGTCACTGTCCAAGGCAAAACGCCCCAGGGAGGCACGGTGGCGCAGCGGTAAGAGTTGCCGCCTACAGCGCTTGCAGCGCCGGTGACCCGGGTACGATCCAGACTACGGGTGCTGCCTGTATGGAGTATGTACGTGCTCCCCGTGACCTGTGTAGGTTTCCTCCGAGACCTTCGGTTTCCTCCGAGACCTTCGATTTCCTCCCACACTCCAAAGCCGTACAGTTTTGTAAATGTGAACATTGGAAAATGTGAAAATTGTCCCTGGTGCGTGTAGGATAGTGTTAATATGCGGGGATCGCTGGTCGGCACAGACCCGGTTGGCCGAAGGGCCTGTTTCCGCGCTGTATCTCTAACACTAAAACAAAATCCTAAAACCATTTCCAGTTACTGAACTCCTCCATCACCAGAAATGTAACTGGATTAGATGCATAGGCACTGTGGTGTCAGGAACAGGACAGGGGCTGGGTCTACAGCAGCGAGTAACCTGGGCCTGTACAATGTGTGGATGGGCCTTCAGTCATGGCAACATCCTCGTAAATCTTCTCTGCACCTTTTCCACCTTGACAACATCCTTGGTGACCAAAACTAAACACGTAACTCTAAAAGTGGCCTCACCAGT